>NC_142033.1:87223314-87376290 GCF_982192425.1 Myodes glareolus
ACTCTGCATCTGGCTAGTGTGAGGGCATCACTATTGATTAAACAGTGTGATGAAAGAGAAGAGTGCTTATGTGCTGAGCGATTATTGCCAGAGACGCGTGGTCAAGAAAGTGCTGAAAGGAGACCTGTGTGACAGTTCCATTGTGAATTAGCAATGAGTAGTGGGGAGATGCAAGGGTAATAGTGTTCCAGGGCACATCCCTATGTGCTGTTGTTTGTATCAGGAGGCACATAGGACCCCATTTTGCTTCCCAATTGAGCTTATTTATTTTTCTCCACAGTAATACAAAAAAATAAACTTCTGAAATATAGGGATCCACCCCAATCTCATGGAAAAGGAATGCAATTCTAACCTCTGGCATCATACATGAAACAACACAAAACTCAAAAAATGCATTCACCACACACTTCTGAAGTACTGAAAGCAGTCTATACCTCTCAGAAGTGTTAGAGTCTTCATGTACAAGATGTGTTGTTTGAATCTGTGTGATTGTTTGAAAGAAAATGGCCCCCAAGGGGAGTGACACTATTAGGAGGTATGGCTTTATTGGAGTAGATACAATCTTGTTGGAGGAAGTGTGTCCATGTTAGTGAAGCATGATTAATAAAAAAACTCAGAGAGAGAAATTGGGGTTCAATCAGAAGTTCAGGAAAACAAAACAGCCAGCCACCGTCTCTTTCTCAGTCCAAAATGGCAATCCTGCCTCCAAGAATCTCAGAACAAATCTGAGAGCTGTTTCTTCCCATTAAACAATCCTCTCTAGTTCTGGGACTAAAGATGTGCACGACTGGGATTAAAGGCATACACAGCCCGGTTTTTATGGCAACTAATGTGGCCACTGGATTAAAGGTGTGTGTCACTACTTGCTGATCTGTAAGGCTGACCAGTGGGGCTGTTTTGCTTTCTGATCTTCAGGCAAGCTTTATTTATTAAAGTACAAACGAAATGCCACTGCATGTTAGGGTAGACTTTGAGGTCTCCTGTGCTCAAGCTAAATTCAGTGTGATCAAGACGTAGAACCCTCAGCTCCTTCTCCAACACCATGTCTACCTGCATGCCTCTGTGTCCTGTCATGATGATAATGGACTAAACCTCTGAAACTGTAAGTTAACCTCCATTAAATATTTTTCTTCATAAGAGTTGCCGTAGTCATGGTATCTCTTCACAGCAATAAAACCCTAACTAAGACAACCTTCGTGGAAGAAAATAGAATTATTCAAAATCATAATTTGGCATTTGACTTTTTGGCCTGTAGAATGACATCTTAGTTGGGGTTTTCATTGCTGTAAAGATATACCATGACCATGGGAACTCTTATAAAAGAAAAACATTTAATTGGGATGGCCAACATTTTCAGAGGTTTAATCCATTATCATCCAGGTGCCACACAGTGGTGTGCAGGCAGACACGGTGCTGGGAAGTATTTGAGTGTCCTACATCTTGGCTTGTAGGTGACAGAAAGTCATCTGAGACACTGGGCATGACTTGAGCATATATAGTACCTCAAAGTCACAATGACATATTTCCTCCAACAAGACCACATCTCCACAAGGCCTCAGCTCCTAATAGTGTCACTCCCTTTGGGGATCATTTTCTTTCAAACTACCACATTCTAACTCCCTGGACCCCAAAGGCTTGTAATCATATCATAATGCAAAAAAAATGCATTCAATCCATTCAAAAGTCCCTATAGCCTATGACAGCCCCAAACTTATTTAAAAGTAAAAAAGTTCACAGTCCGAGATACATGTAATCTCTTAATTGTAATCCCCTGTAACTTAAAAAATAAAACAAAAATATAAATAGTTTTGTTCTTTTAAAAAGAATATGATGATAGGATACCCTGGGCGGCTCGCAGAGTCCCTGCAACGCCATGCGGCCGGGGGAGTCAGGCGGGTGGTTACGGCGAATAAAAGGCTCACAAGACATAGTAAATAAACATAAATGTAAACATTTATTACTTAAAAAGAAATAGAAAAACAGAGAGACAGAGATAGACAAATATAAAGACATAAAGACACAGAGACAGAGAAAAACGTGTGCACACGACAGGAGACAACCACACAAGAGAGAGAGAAAGATGGCGAAGGGGGAGGTCAGAAGTGGCTGGGTGGGCGTGGTTAGTTCTTAAAGTGTTCCAAAGTAATAACAAATAGATCACATACTTCTCACACATAACGACACAGGATAGCCATTATAATTCCAAAACTTAGGGAAGGGAACACAGTGAGAAAATACTGGATGAAAGCAAGGCTGTACACCAGCTGGGCAAACTCCAGACTTTGCATCTCCACGTCTGATGTCAAAACGCTCTTCAGATCTCCAACTCTTTTCAACATTGTTGACTGCAACACACTCCTTCCTGTTGTACTGATTCTACTCTCTGTTAGTAGCTCTCCTCAGCTCTGGTATCCCACAGCTCTGGCATCTCCAACATCTTGGGGTCTTCAAGTCAACGCAGTCTTTAACTTCACAGCTTCATACAGTGATCTCTGTAGGCCTCCATTCATGGTCACCCCGACACATGCCTCGCCTCAGTGGCTTTCCTTAACCTCAGGGGAGTATTTCATAACTCCTTTCCTCTATCTTTAAAACCAGAACCAGGTAGTTCTGCTGTTTACTGGAGATAGAATGTGGTGTTTAATTACATCTTCACCAGCTTTCTGTTTTCTTTCACTGCCTAAGCTTGGCTGTCCTGTAACTTGCTCACTAGACTGGGCTGGCCTCAAACTCAGTTATCTTCCAACTTCTGCCTCGGGCATGCTGGGATTAAAGGCGTGTACCAACACACTGGCTCTATGTTTCTCCTTAATTTCTTTTCACTAATTGGAAACTTAGCTGGGTGGGATCTTACCCTGAGGTCACCACTTCTGTTTTTCTACTTCTTAATCTGCTTATCTCTTTGAGTACAAGATTTAGCTCCATCCACTTTCTGGTACTTCTTCTCTCCTCAAATATTTTTCCTTGCTTCGCTTACTCCTTTGCATTTTGTCTTCATTAGATTTAAGACTAGTAACCACAGAACAGAATCTATATTATGTTGTTTTGAGATTCCTTATGCCAATAGAATTAATCCCAAACTCTTCCCTTTAGTCCCAGGCAAACTTTTTGGACAAGGGCAAAAAAAAACCCCAACCAACCAACCAAACAAACAAACAAAAACAAACAAACAAAAAACCAAAAAAACTACCCACATTCCACATTTTTCACCAACATATCACAAAAAATAATCTCAGGCAACAATACAAAAGTTCTTCTCCTCTGAAACCTCTTGAGTCAGGTTACCACTGTAATTCCAGTCCCTGGCTTGCGTCTTTGGAAGCCCCCTCCCCTAAACCCACCAAACCTTGACCCCTCCCCAGGAAAGGTCAAGACCACTCCTGTGGGCTAGTTAAACTGCTTCCCAGAAAATAAACACGTGGTGTTCCCTCTTCCTCTTTAGTGGTTGCGTTTGCTTTCTCGGGCCATCTGAGAACACAGACATCGAATTAAACCTGAACGTCTTTTAATTTGGTTTGATTTGGTCTGATTGAGATCATTTACATCGGTGGAGAGGTTCCTTCTTAGGAATTATTCCTAACATTTTGGAGGTCCTGCGGAAGAGGGGGCTGTTTTTCCCACAAGCTCAAGGCCACTTTCTAGAAAATGCCCTTATTACACACTTTGCTCTCTGCTAGGCTAAAATCGGCTTCCACACTAGATCGGCTTCGTCTCTGTAAGTTCCCCCTTTTTGCTTTATGCTAGTAAGGTTAGGGGAACCATTCGCATCTATTTTTGTCGATTTTCGGGCTTTCCGTTGAAGTCACAATCGCGCTATGAAAATCTGATCCAAGCAGCTAAGCTGGGCTTAGCTGAGGTGAAAATTGCATGGCCAGGGATACCTACCATTTAATTTTCAAAACCCCATTTTGGCTCAAGAGTTGTCCCAGTGGATGCACTGTGACAGACTTGAGCCCCACAATTGGGCATAAACTTCTCAATAGGTTCCTGCAATTCGAAGCCAGATCGTTATCGCTCCTGGACTGCCGCCTACAAAATATTTATAAATTGGGACTTTCTGATACAATCTGTCCCCGAACAGCTAATTTCTCTATGCACTAAGATTTGACCTCAATACAACCTTGACAATGGGACACGATGGCCACCAGAGGGAACTCTTAAGTTTTCCATCCTCCGGGACCTAGAAAATTTTTGCCCCCATAGGAATAAATGTACAGAACTCCCATACATCCACGGTTTCCGGGCACTGCGCTCTCACTGCTCCCTCAGTAACCGGTGTCTTGCAGCACCCGTTCTGGTCATCAGGGTCACGGTGCCTCCAGATTCCAGACCATTTGGGAACTGGGACCCTGAAAGCTCTGCCATGTCCTTGCAGCCAGAGACACTGGCCCCTCCCCCACTTCCTCGACCGCTTACTACCCAACCCCCTCCTGCGGAACATTCCTCCACATTCCTCCCGTTACCTACCATTACCTACTCCCTCCCCATCCAAACTGAAAGTTCAAGGTCAACTTTCTTCCTACTCTCCAATGCCTCAACCCACTTCTTGGATCCCCTCTACCCACTGGACTAACCCCTCCCAATCCTCCCCTGTCTCCTCTCATACCAGATCTCACCATAACCCTGCCCTTCTGTGTCCTCTCCAGGAGGTAGCAGGAGTCAATGACATTATTAAAATCCATGTTCCCTTCTCTCTTCTGGATCTCTTCTCTCTCATATAGAAAAGCTGGTGGGTTCGTTTCTCTGCTAATCCCTCTGTTTATATTAAGGAGTTTCGCTATTTGTCCCAGGCCGTGGTGTAACCTGGAATGACTCCTATGTCATCCAGGCTTCTACTCTCACTCTTGAAGAGCAAAGTAGAATTCAGGCAGCAGCTAGACAGTACACAGACCAGACTCACCTGGTAGACAGTACAGTTCTTGCGGGGAAAGTGTCTGTGGCAGCCACAGAACAATACTGAGATTATCAACCTGACCAAAATGGCCAACAGAGGCAGGGCATCATGGTCCGATGCCTCCTTCAGGGTATGGAGATGGTCTAAGAGAAAGTAGTTAATTTTGACAAACTTTGAGAAATCACACAGCTAGCTGAAAAAACCCAGCAAGTTTTTAAAATTGATTACAAGAGACCATGGTCCAATATATTAGATTGGACCCAGCCTCCCCAGCAGGAGCCATGGTCCTGGCTACCCATTTTATTTCTCAGTCAGTACCAGATATTAAAGAAAAAGTTTAAAAAGGCTGAGGAAGGTCCCCAAACCCCCATACAAGAATTGGTAAAAATGGCTTTTAAAGTTTTTAATTCCAGAGAAGAAATAGCTGAGTCCTCCCAGTGAGGCTGCAACAGGCAGCAATGCTCCAAGCCCAACTCCTAGCAGCTGCCCTGAGGCCACCGGGACCCCCAGAAGGGGTCAAAGGAAACCAGCCACAGAGCTCTATCCTGCTGGAGATCAGCCTAAGTCAACCCTGCTGGTAGCCTGCTACCCTTCGTCCTTCCCTTCCAGACCCCAGTTTCCTATTTCTGCTGTCTCCTTCCCTTCCAGACCCCAGTTTCCTATTTCTGCTGTCTCCAATCTCAAGGACTTTTAATTCCTATCCACTCACCCTGCAGCACTCCAATCCTTCCCTTGCATAAACCCTCTGGTGCTTACAACTTGGTTCAAGAGCTATGCCACAGAAATGAAACAGTCATTTCAGTTCACCCACTGGCTAACAACCCATAAAATCTCCTGTCTAACATCCCTCCTACCACCTCCTACTTTACTGTTCTGGATCTAAAAGATGCTTTCTTTATTGTCCCTTTAGAACTTGACTCATACTTCCTCTTTGCCTTCCCCTGGGAGGATCCTGATTCCCAGTCCTCCAGCCAGCTTACATGACTATTCTCCCTCAGGGGTTTCGGGACAGCCCCCATTTCTTTGGCCAAGCTCTGGCTTGAGAGCTCTCAAATGTTGACCCAGGTCCTGGCATGCTCCTCCAGTACTTTGATGATCTCCTTCTCTGCAGTCCTACATTGTCTCTGACCCAACAGGCCTACTCTGCACCCCTGAACTTCCTCAGATCCCTAGGATATCAAGTCTCACCAACTAAGGGTCAGCTGTGTTCTCCTACAGTGGTATATTTGGGTGTCCAACGTAGCCCAGGGTCTAAGACCCTCACTTCTGACAGAGTCGAGGCCCTGTGGGATTTACAACCCCTAACCACAGGGGTTCAGATCCTCTCATTTTGGGGCCTGCTAGGGGTCTTCGTTCATTGGATTCCTAACTTTGCCATTACAGCCAAACCTCTGTACCAGGCAGCCAGAGAGACCCCATGGGGTTTCTCACCCACCCGGTCATCATCCACCATCCCTACTCTCTACAGCGAGATGTCCTTCTAACAACCCCTGCTCTTGTCCTTCCAGACCCCACGAAATCTTACCTTCTCTATACAGATGAGAGGTCAGGAGTGGTCACGGGAGTTCTAACCCAACAGGTTGGGCCTTCAAATCGGACTGTTGCTTTTTTATTCAAACAGCTGGACTTCACCATCTGTGGATGGCAACCATACCTGAGAGCCCTGACAGCAGCAGCTGAACTCACTTGGGATGCTCTCAAGGTCACCTTGTCCAGGTCAATCATGGTGTATTCCACCTAGTACCTCTCAGACCTTTTGAGATACTCTCCTCTCTCTCTCCTTGGGCCTTTATGAGTCAAGGTTTTTCACTTACTGTTTCTAGAAAACCTCCAAATTACTTTGGCCTCCAGTCCTGCCCTAAATCCCTCAACTCTCCTTCCTGCTCCCTACCTCTCCAGCTACACCTCTCACTGAGTGTGAGTCCACCAACACCCAGATCTCCCCTCTCCAACATTGCCCCATGGCCACAGGAAGTAGCCAGACTTGAGCCAATGCCCCTTTTCCAAAGAGAGCCTAAAATGTTGGTCATAAGTATCACCTCAGCTTACTGTCACTCCTTATACAAAGAGTCTAGAATGTAATCCCAGTTCCAGCATCCATCTTTGGAAGCCCCCTCCCCTAAACCCACCAAACCTTGACCTCCTCCCCACGAAAGGTGAAGACCACTCCCACAGGCTATTTAAACTGCCTCCCAGAAAATAAACACGTGGTCATTCCTCTTCCTCTTCTGTGGTCCTGTTGGCTTTCTGTTCCCCCCTTGGGCCACCCGAGAGTGCAGACGTCCAATTAAACCTGGATATCTTTTAATTTGGGCTGATTTGGTCTGATGATTGCGATTATTTGCATAGGCAGAGAGGCTCATTCTTAGGAATTATTCCTAACACCCACAGTTCAAATCACTCTCAACACCACTGTCTTCCATGCTCCTACGAGTATGGCCCATTAATCGTGGTTTAAACATTCCATTACTTTCCTAACCCAAAGGAGCAATGTCTAAATTCCTTTAAACAAAACTTGGTCAGGCCTGTCACAGCAATATCCCATTCCTGGTACCAAAGTCTGTCTTAGTTAGGGTTTCTATTGACACCGTGCCCATGGCGACTCTAATAAAGGAAAGACATTTAATGGAGGTGTCTTATATTTTCAGAGGTTTAGTACATTATCATCATGGTGCAATATGGTGGCATGCAGGGTGTGACATGATAGTGTGCAAGTAGACAGGGAGCTGGAGAAGTAGCTGAGTGTCCTACATCTTGGCTTGTAGGCGAGAGGAACAGATTTGAGGCACTGGGCTTGAGCATATTTGAGACTTCAAAGCTTGCCTCCACAGTGACACACTTCCTTCAAGAAGACCACATTTATACTACAAGACCATACCTCTTAATAGTGCCACTCCCTTTAGGGGGCATTTTCTTTCAAACAACCACAGATGATTAGAAGAATGGATTTTACCTCAAAAGAAAGAGTTCATAATAAACAAAGGCACCTGTAGCCCAGTTCTGAAGGATGACACCAGTATTTGCACAACTCTTGCAGATGGTTTAGCCTCATAGAAAGGAGGCACATGGGAATTTTGCATTTCTTTTAGTGACTAGATCTTAATCCTGCTATTGAGTGTTCTGTAGACTCTTTCTCCTAATTTTCTGGGTTTTGTTATTATTATTTTTATCTGTTTACTTGCCTGGCTTTATTCTTTACTTTAATTTCCTTTTCCTCCTTCAGGAGAATAGTTAAGTCCAAAACCCTTTAGATTCTTCCTAGTTTCAAGTCTCAGAACCATGTGTGACCTTCGGAAAACTGCTTGGCTTTTCTTTGGCTCACTTTCCTCATTTTTCAAATGTCTACAACAATAAGACCTACTCCTTAGAGTTGCTCCAAGAACAAACTAGTCTAAGATATTTAAAGTGCTGAAGTCATTTCTGACATATATAATTGCTACTGAGCTTTTTGTATATTTAAACAATTTCTGAATAAATTAGCTTAATTCATGTGGACACATATAAATATGGCTTTTGTATTGTTTAATTACAGTATTGCAGTGTGTAGTGGTTCTTGAACATTTCAAAACTTATCAAGAAGAGCTCCTACAGCATCAACTGAGTCTACAATCTCCACTGTTCTTTGTCATGATGTGGCCACAGCACAGTCTGCATGAAAAAAAAATTATTTTCTCTTCAGAATTTTTTTGACTGTCTACCTTTTCTTAGAAAATGACCCAAGTCACTATTAATTGGTCTTTTATATTTCCTCCAGAACCGTTGGCAATTCCTTTCACTTTGTGACCAATTCCAGCTCCATCACTTGGAACAGGCTGAATTTATCTTTAAAGAGCTAACCATTTCCTTAGAATTCACATTAGAAGAACTTCCTGGATGTTCAGATCAAATTGGTGTTTTAAAAAGGCTCCCATTTCAACTTCTCAACTTTCTACCAAGAATCCTGCTTTTAATTCTAGCAAAGGATTTTCCCTAGAAAAGACCCCTAAGTCACCATCCTTCCTCAGAAGCAAATTATTTCTCTCCATTTCATCTTGAGAACACAAAGCCTTTGACAATCTTTCCAGAGAGTAATTGGCTTTTGTCTCTTCTTCCATGTGAATGGGCTTTTGCAATTGAACCATTATAATCTGAGCAAACGCAAATGGACAAATAACCTCTACACAACTTTTGCATTATGACTTCATAGTGGAAAAGGGCGTTTTTACTGTTGAGAAGAGGGTAGGGGTTGACTATTTGCTGTTACTAGCTACTTTATACAGAATGGGTAATTTAAACTTCAGGGATATTGCCATGCTTTAAAATAGCTTTAAAAAGTCAGCTTAAGATTGTAGTTTTTTCCTTGTTGTTGAACTCAGAGTTGCCCCTTGTTCATGATCCTTCTGCCTTGGATGCTGAGATCATAGCTGTTCATATACCACTAGCCTGGCTAAGAAAGGAAGCCAACTATTTTGTAGTTCTAGCTACCAATCGTGAAGCCATTGCTAGGCTTATTTGCAAATTTTCTCTTTTAGGTCTTAATAGTGTCATTTTTTTCATAGATTAGAGATAGGGAGACACACTTGGGAATAACAAAACAGGAAATAGTCTTGTCCTCAGGTAGTGTTTCATTCATGCAGCAGAATGCAATGAAAATATTTCTTGAAAGTTTCACTGGGCCTATGGAAAGAGAGTCATGCCTGTGCTTTTCTGTTGAAGTATTACTACTTGTTACAATGTCTACTGGCTGCTGTATGGACTCAATCTGAGAGCTTGAGATGTGCTTTTAAAAGGAAAGGGACTCATGCTTTCACACTTTTGAAGTTCAAATGGTAATCGAAAAAGAGCACTAAGTGCCTTATTCTTCTCCTCATAAATGAAAGAAATTAAGAACCTTTTACCAGTTACAAATACTTCTGTCCTAACTATTTACATTGAAGAACTACAAATTGTGTGTAAGCATGCAGTAACAGAAAGGAATGTTTCATACATGTTTGACTCTTATAATGTCTTTCACATGTGTCTTTTGATAATCTTGGCAACGTTTCGGGTGCTTTGGGGGTGGTATTCATAACTATCAAGACAAGCTATCTTTGGCATATTAGTGAGCTGATCAATTACAAACCAATAGAGCGCTGCATCTTCAGCATATCATTGGCATTCTGAATACAGGTCATGATGTCTAAAAGATCTGAGGGGACACAGACACAGCTGTCTTCTCTGGGAGAGGAAATGTGCAAAAGCAAGAGAAACCTCCCCACAAATCATTAGTCTGAACTCATTGGCCTGGAATGATATCTACTCTTTTAATTGTGTTTTGCTAAAGACTGCTAATAAAAGCGATCTTCCAGGGAAAGACTAAGAAGCTGTTTCAGAATAAAGGAGATTAAAGAAAGATAATAATTTGAATGCAATGCATATTCCATAACTTTTTTAAACCATAAAAGCAATATTAAAACCCTTGGTAAAATCTGAGTTAAGTCTGTAAGTTAGACAAGAGAATTATGCTACATCAATTTTAATTCTCAGAGTTTGATTTGAATACAAATTATTCAAACCAATTAGATGATACAGATTTTCTAGTTAATTTTAACAAATAATTGCCGCAACTTCATTCGTGTTCTGTGATGTATGATGTTGTGTTTGAATGGGGACTTTGCTTAACATTTGTTTTATCTTTAATTATGTTTGTGTATACATAATTCTCTGTGTGTATTTGTGTCCATGTTGTATGTGACCGTATTTGTGTGTGTGTGTGTGTATGTGTGTGTGTCTGTATGTGTGCACTCGTGAATGTGGTGCTTAAGGAGACCACAGGCATCAGATCACTTGAAGTTGGGGTTATAGGTGACTGGGAATTGAACATCTGTTCTCTGCATGAACAGTACATGGCCTTATCCTCAGCATATCTCTCCAGTCCTTAGAATGGGAAATTTCTGAGAAAGACAATGAAGGCGTTCCAACTGTAAAGTTCAAGTAAAAAGGTTTATCTATTTTGTAGAGTGATAATAAGGATTCTGTGAGCGATAGGTAAAGCTCAAAGAACACTAGTTGGCTGGTTGTGCACTCAGCAATGATTGTTAACAGCAAGATAAATGTAATTCTTTCTTATGGCTTTTATGGTTAAAAGAGATAAACTTGCTACCTCAGTTTATCTGTAGTAGAGTACTGAGACACAAACAAATGCCACCAGTGAGGATGACCTATGTTCATTTTGGGGAAAATATAAATCTGAGTTCCTAGGTGAAAATTTTCAGTCCTACTGACGTAATTTTCTATGCACTACCTCTAAAGACACTCCTGAACACTACCCTGATATTAAGTCTTGCAAAGCATTCATCTATTTCAAAATTACTTTTGAAATAGCAGCTGACATAGTGCAGTGTTTATTAAACTGTGGGTGATGTTACATTAGTACGCAGTAGGACCTGTTTAATGGAGTAACAACCAGAGATGTAAAACAGGTTGAATTACAGTAGATTAGGGTGTCTAGAGTAAAATGCACATACAAAGGTAAACATTGTTTTAAGACTGTTATTTCAGTAATATTATGTGTGCATTGAGTTACAGTACAAAATATGTTCCCCACTGTGGCCAACGAATAGACTGGGAAAGAAGGCCTGACTAGCCACACATACCTGACTTTAAATATGTAACTCATTGGGAACTGCATGAAAAAAGGGCATTGATTGACTCATGACTCTCCCACAATCATCTCAAACAAACAAACAATAACAAAGACCCTTTTCTCGAGCTCCTGACCACAGGAAGCTTCACTTTACTCACTGGGTATCTGAAGTTATGGAACCCCAGTGGTCAGTAACATCAGAATCCATAACTAAAGTAACTTTATGTACCATGTATGAATTGAAACTAACAGCATCAGGAGTAAAATGATTGGTCTGCAGTCTGATGCAGGGTAAACAGGTTATTGAACTACAATGAACAGTGTCTACTGAGATCCCCAGGGCCAAAAAATAACTGTGACCATATTTTAAAATTGTTTGTATACTCCTTCATTCCATTTCAAATTTGGTGTTTGTTGTTTTGGAACAGTGTCTTACTATTGCCCAGGTTGGTCTCAGGTTCACAGTCCTCCTGCCTCAGCCTCCGGAGGAGGGGAGCATCGTCATCCTCTGCCACCATGTATAGTTTCCATCCTTGTGCTTCAAGATTTGGGTATTTGTGCAGGAGCATTGTTTCTGGCACCATTGAGAACAGCTCCCTCCTGGCTTATGGGAAACTCTCAGACCTTTGCATGGAGGCCCCATTGCTGATTCCAGAAAAGCCACATTACTGTAGGAATGCTTGCCCTCAAGTCCCAGGCCCTTCTTTGATATTCCTCACCTGGATGCTTTTATGGTGTAGAAGGTTCTGCTGGATTCCAGGGAGAAGAAACAAAATACCTTTCTAGTTTTGGGGCTTAATATTCAGCAGAAAAATATTAATTTACCTCTTCCATGTTTTCCTATTTTCTTTTCCTCTTTCTCCTTCCTCCTCTTTAATAAACACCCACAGCTATGCCTAACCTAGGAAATCGGCAACAAGAGCTGGACTGGTCCCTTTTGCCTCTAGAAAACGTGACAGCATCTGCTGCTGTGCAGATACCCATTGGAATCAAGGGCTGTTGTTAAAGGAAGGGCAGGAAAGGTACATTATCATTTCAGGCTGTCATTACCATAGAGCTTCACGGACCTCCAGCATTTATGGAAAGGCAGTCAGAGGGTGAAGGGCAGAACCAGGAGGCAGCGAGGAAAAGTAAAAGCTGTGTTTTCTTTTTTCTTTAACCAGAAGGTTGGACATATTATCTGGGGACATTGCTGCCTTCATTTCTAGGTGACTAAGCTTACCTCCTTCTGTCACTTTAAGAATGTTATAATATGCCGGGTGGTGGTGGCGCACACCCTTAATCCTGGCACTTGAGAGGCAGAGGCAGGTGGATCTCTGTGAGTTCAAGGTCAGCCTAGACTACAAGGGCTAGTTCCAGGACAGGCTATAAAGCTACAGAGAAACCATATCTCGAAAAATAAAAATAAAATAAAAAAGAATGTTAGGATATTTAATTTACAATTTAAGGTAGACTATTCAAGTATGACATGTTTGAAACATGTGGACTCAGCTGTATCTTTTGGCTTCGACTGACTAATTCAGTTGAAGAAGACTAATATATTTAGGACAAGATTGCTTGTTTAATCTTTATTTCTTCATCTTTTGTGTTTATTTTGTCTGCATGTATGTCTGTTCACCACTAGTGTGTGTGCCTGGTGCCCCTGGAGGTCAGAAGAGGACATCAGATTTATTGGAACTAGAGATATGGATGGCGGTGAGCCACTATGTGGGTGCTGGCAATCGAACCCAGGTCCTCTGGAAGAGCAGCTAGCAGCTAGCTCTCTTAACTCCTGAGCAATCTCTCCACCCTGTAACCTTGAACTTTAGGAGTTGGTGAAACGGCAAAGGTCAGCTTGATTGATGATTTGTTCCTTGTTTGCTCACACAAAGAATTTGATGGAAGTTTTGTCCCCACCCCTTTTATTGAATTTTCTTTTTCTGAACTTTCACAAAAGTTTCAAGTAAATCACTTATTTAACATCATAAATTGCAGCACTAAAGTGGCTTGTAGTATGAGGGCCAGCTCGTTGGGGTTTCTGTCCCGCCCAGTACCCCAACAAGCCAGCAAGTCCCAAGGAAAATCATACGGAGTCTACATCAGGTTATAAACTGATTGGCCCATTAGGTCAGGCTTCTTGTTAACTCTTATAACTTATGTTACCCCATTATCATTATCTATGTTAGCACATGGCTCCGTACCTTTCTCAGCTGGGCAAGTTACATGCTGCCTCTTCGGTGGTCTGCACAGGAGTGGCGGAGGGAGTTTCCTCCTCCCTAGCTTTATCCTATTCTCATTGCCCCGCCTCTACTTCCTGTCTGGTTGACCCGCCTATACTTCCTGCCTGGCCAATCAGCGTTTTATTAAAATACATGATTGACAGAATACAGACAATTCTCTCGCACCAGTGGCTAAATATGTGAACACTTTTGGATTTTTAAATTTTTTACAATAATGTGAAGTTGTGGAGTCCTGTCAAAGTCAAGCATTTCGCATGTAGAAAAGTGTTTGGACTCTTGGACTGTACTTATTTACTTTCTCCCAGGTTTCTCAGCATAGACACTGAGTTTTTAGTCAAGAGGCAGTCTAGCCGTTTTAATTCACCTCTTTACAACCTGCTTTCTGACTGGATTCATTTGTTAATAAGTTCTCTTTACAACCTGCTTTCTGACTGGATTCATTTGTTAATAAGTTCAGTCACTCAGTTCCTGAATGGGCAACAGGCTGTGGTCTCTCTGATTCTGGGTGGCATTCCTCCCATGTCTTCCCCCGACATTGCTGTACACTAGGATGTCTAATTTTATTGAAGAATTATCTACCTTTAGCAACACAGAAGTGGTTTCTATTACTCTGAAAAAGTAGGGCTGAGAATAATTCTAAACAAACACTATAGAAAAAGCAAACAGTATGCAATAGCTCTTTCTAGTCTCGGCAAGACCATCTGTTCAAAAAAAAAAAAAAAAAGATCTTGTTCTTCCCAGAGTTATATTTTAAAAGGGTTAAGCATTCATTCAGATAATTGGACTTCATTGCTGTGAAATTTCATCAAAGTGTCCTCAGTCCTCGAGCTGATATCCAGGTCCATTTTGCCAATCGGATAAAACCTCCTAGATCTTTTTCCTAGAGGCATGAGTGGTTAACTTGATCTCATTGTGCGGCGAGAGTGTCTGTGCAACACATCATTTTTCATAAATGCTGTTTGTTGTGTTAGGAAAACTCCAGAGAGACTCCTTGTTAGAATGGATGTGGGCTGGTAGGGGCACGCTGGTACTCGAACCTCTGTTGCTTTATACCGAATCAAGGTTTTAGAAATGCTTGCAGTTTAATCATAGAAGAAAAGAAAAGATGAAGCAGATGCAGGAGAAATTAGCATGTGGGGAAAAATAAAGCCTTTCTGTTTCACGAATAGATTAAGAAGCCGGGGGGGGGGGGGGGAGCGAAAGCCGGAGCGGGGGGGAGCGAAAGCCGGGGGGGGGCGGGGGGAGGCGAAGCCAGGTTTGATGGTGTACACCTTTTTAATCCCAGCACTCTGAGGCAGAGGCAGAGAGGGAGGCAGGGAGATCTCTGTGAGTTCTCATCTATAGAACAAGTTCTAGGTCAGTCAGAGCTACCCAGCGACACCCTGCCTTTAAATAAAATAAATGGGAAAAAAGTAGAAAAAGAAAAGAAGAAAATATGAACAAAAAACAGGCCCAAGAAAAACTACTGATTTGGAAGTATTGCTTTCATTTGCCTTAAGATTCTCTCTCTCTCTCTCTCTCTCTCTCTCTCTCTCTCTCTCTCTCTTTCTTTTCTCCCTTTCCCTCTCGGCTTCCTCACTCTTCCCTTCCTCTTCCTCTCTCCCCTCCTTAGAAGGCAAGGGCTTTGAAGACAACTAACTCTGTTTATCTGTCTTTGTAAAGGCAGTCACCCCAAAGGCCGGCGCTCCCAGCCTTTGCCCCGAAAGAGCACTAGGTGGTGCCCATTTGCTTTGCAGTGACAAGGGGATTCCCCAGGGGAGTCACTGGGGGAAGCTCATCAGGCCCCAGACTCCTTCAGTGCAAAGTCCTCCTCTAAGAAGTGACCAGGAGAATGGTGGCCTGTTGTTGTTATTGTCTTTGTTTCTGCTTTTGTTCTCACTCCTTAAAGCGTCCTAGACTTGCCCCTTTTAGGATGGAGTTTTACTTTGAGAAAGAGTATGTGTTTGCAAGTGTGGGGGTGGGAATGGAGAAACATTCCTTTTGGAAAGGAAAGATAAGAGGAGAAAAGGCTGTGCCCTGCCATCTGTGTGCATAAAAGTCACCGCTGAAGCGCTTGCCAAGCCTGTCCCCCCGCCAGATCATCTGTGCAGTACAGTGCGCATGCTAGCATTATTTTTCTACTTTGCCTATAATCAAGTTGTAAAAAGAATAGCAGAATAGAAGAAAGGTGACTCTTAAATTTCACTTTGCCTCCTCACAAAAATAATTCTTTGTCAAATTAAATCCGGTTAAATGGAAGATTTTGCATGCCTGTGCCGATTCCCAAACCTACTACTTGAAGGGGTAGCTTTATACTGCTGGGTTTATTCCTTAAAAAAATAATCTTATTAGACATGCTTAACAGCTTGTTGCTTTGTGTTGAAGGAGAGTAGATAACAAATGATGTGTTTTCTGTCTCCCCCTGTTTCACCTACTCAAAGCACTCTCATATCAGTTTTAAAATTGAGAACCATTTGGAAGTTTTGTTTTGTTTTTGGTTTGGTTTTTTGTAAAGATCTGTAGCAGTTGGCATAATCCTGCTATTGTCACAAAATAGAAATAGCAAAAAATTCATTTAAATATAAATATGCAAAATGTCTATCTTTCTTTGACTTACCTCCCAAAGTTCAGCTGAGTGTAGCTAAGCCCTCTGCATGTATTTGTTTTATTTTAAAAAAAGACAAGAAAAATGTTTTTTTGAATGTCAAGCTATGCTCTTCTGGTAAAACCTGAATTGTGTTACAGTGCAGAGAGACAGAGACTTAGTTTCAAAAAGTTAAACTAAGAGCCAAGCTGTATGAAGCCTTGAGAGGCTCCTCTAAGCTCCAACTGCCAGGTCATGCGTCATGGCTTGTGGCAGCTGACTGCTCATTAATTCTATTTATACCAGTGTGAGAATCCACCCCACAGAGTTCACATGTGCTAAAATGTTCATAACTTATGTTTATTTGGAACAAATATACATTAAAGGCCAAAACAAGACCATTATGTAAACATAAAACTAGTCAACAATCAAATAAGCATAACTCTTTCATGGCAGGCACAGTACAATGCGTTTTGTTGGACAGGAGTTAACTGTCATCCGGGATTTCCCAAAGAAGGCTCACCTTTTGTTTCTCAGTTCAGCAGAGGGAATAGATTTCATTGAAAGGGATAGGTTTGGGGAACAAGGGATGCTCTGTTACCTCCGACCAATAGCAACGTTGACTGGAGCAAATAAGAAACGCATTTCAGAGCTCTAAAATCTAGAAAGCAGTCACCAGTTTGTGACTTGAACTTGAACCGATTGGCATTTCATAAAACATAGAACAAGTTAAGCAGATCAGATGAGCAATGGATAAAGGTGGCTGAAAATAGAAATTTTAATTGTATACATTTTTTTCTCAAAATAAAGGTTAGGAAAATTTTAGCCATTGAAAGATGAACCCCAAATCCTAACACTCCAGCAGTCAGTGCTTTGGAACTTGGGGTTCCCCAGGGAGCCCCCTGAATGACTATCCTTTGAATGATTCTGTGAAATTGACATGGTAGAGATGAATTTCTCTCTGCAAGCTTCTTGAGCAGATACCCAGCACCACTGAAAAATGTGAATTCCCTGTCAAAGTTCAAAGTGGCTCTAGATGAAAATACATTGTCTAACATACTCAATACATCATCTTCTGCATTAGTACCATGAAAACATCCAGGACGATCCATTATTAGGAGTAACTTCAGATTTAACGGAAACCTTGGTCGTCCTCATAGGTGAGCTGTGTCCCGACCTACTTGCCTATTTGTAATATTCTAGGGAACTGTTATAAATGTCAATCTTTCAAGGAAAATGCCATCTTTCTAGGTTGAGACGCAGACGATAAGGGAGGCAAATGAGGTAGTCAGGACTCCCTTCATTATTACTGTACGTTTACTCTGAAAACACACACACACACACACACACACACACACCTAGGGACACAAGAGGAAAAGTGAAATATTTTTTCCATGGCCACAATTCTTGCTTTGGAGTGAAGTTGTTGCCTAGGATTGCACATGAATTCTATGTACCTTTGCTTTAATCAGTAGTGATGATTTCACACAATGTTTAACTTTCCATTTAGTTTTGGAAGAGAATTTTGGGAATTTTGTACACACACACCTTTTAAAGAAACGTGCATTTGGTGGAAATGCTTTATAAAGCAATTATCTAAAATTGGAACAAGCTGTATCTACAAAAATTGCTTTGATAACCCTCGAAGGCGTTTTAATCATCTGACAATTGGAGGATGGTTTGAAAAAATTGTTAACGAGGTTGGGGAAAGCGGGTCAGTGGGGAAAGTCCCTGCACATAAGCATGGGAGCTCAAGTTCAGATCCCAAGCACCCATGAGAAACACCTGTGTGTGCTTGTGGCCCTAATGCTCAAGGCATCAGGCAGACAAGTGCCAAAAGACCCTGCCTCAAAAAATCGCAGTCAGAAAGATGTCGAGGAAGACAGCCCACTGGTATGCAAGTGTGCAAATAACACATTCAAGCATACATGCACACACAAAAGTTTTAAAAAGGATAATAACATGACTTGATGAAAAATTGCACTGCCATTAAAAAGCATGGGTATAAAGCGAACAGTGTGGGGAAAAAGTAGTGAAAAAGAGACTGAATATAAGATTAAGTTGTAACACGATTACAATAATTTTATGATATGCAAATAAAGAAAAAATTTAAAGAGCGTGCACAAGTCTGTTTGCCATCATAGTAAGGACCAAAACTGATTTTGAACCTGTTTTCAAGTCTCTATTATTGTACTAGGATATTTAAAATGCATTTGTATATTTTTTTAAAATCCTTAAGGAAATCAGGACTAAATTTATCTTTTTCCTCAAACATCTTGATTACTACAGACTTTTAAGAGAAGTTAGACAACTCCCACTTCCAAAAATATTATCTCTGAAGACCTTATCCAAGTGTGAAGCTTTTAGCTTTCAGTAGTCAAACCCATTTTTATTAAAAAAGGTTCAGTGAGACATTCTTCTGTGTATTATACCAAACCCCCAACCACAGCCTTTTTGCCTATCCATTCTCAACCCCCTTGCGCAACCTTTTCCACAAAGGAAACAAAGGGTTCGTATCAAAACCACCACGAACTCCGCTCATTATGCTGAGAAGTTTGAGACACACTTTCATGTGGTCTTGGCCCCTGTACAGCACCACTATGCCTCGTTTTCATCTGAGACCTGAACATATTGGGGAAACGAGAGCCTTCCTTTCTTTTATCCTGTCATTTTCCAGCCCTCCCCCAGCCCCTGGCGGTGATGGGCATATGGCAGGCACCCTCCACGGATTCTCAAACAACAGGAGGGACCTGATTTCAATTCCTACATCCTGTCATCGGTGACTCTTGGGATATTTTGTTCTTGCAAGGCTAAGGATGTGATTCGAATTTGCCATACGGACGGAGCTTAGCGGGGTGCCATTTTTACCACTGGAGCCCTCCATCAGTTAATTAAACATGATACAGACCACCACATGCATTTGTAAAGTAAGATGAATGCGGCTAAGTCAGCGCAAATGAGGAATCCCCATCCTGGAAGATCACACTTTTCGAAACTCAATACTGTTAAGCCTTCGTCAGTTTAATCCCTCAGACTGCTTTGTGCAACTTGAAACCCTGAGCTGTCATCTTTAGCCAAAAATACAGCATAACTTCTTTAGCTTTTACCCCATTGTTGAAATCAGCATTCACAATGCCCAGCAAAGATCAAACCTTTCAGCGGACTACAGGGCAGTCTCTGGCCGCCTGCGACACCACAAACACATTTAACAAATATTTCATTTGTTTTAACGTGAAGACTTCCCCTTCCCTGGTTCTCTCTCTCTTTTTTTTTTCTTTCCTGGGGAGCTCAAGGCTACCCCCAAGCTGTGCATTCCATCACTGTGGTCAGTTAGGTTTATAGCCTTAATAAAAGGATTTTCCCCTCCACGTGCTACAGAGCCTTGTTAAATCAGCACAATTACAGAGACACAGGATAGGTGTTCAGCAGAGATCAAAGCTCATCTACAGAAAGCTCCCTAGGAATTCAGAATTCTCTTTGAAAAGTGCTCAGTTTACAAAGTATAGAGGTATTAAACCCCAGGAATTATAAAGAAAAAAAAAAGCCTAGTTTCGAATAATATTAAAGTCCGACAGTAGTTCCTACGCGATCTCCTTCTGCCACTCTGCGAGTATTATTCCTAATATCTACTCACAGCACACCAATAATAGCTCCAAAGGAACCGTTATGCTCCAAAGACATACGCACATGATGGATCCTTAATATCAAGTGCATTACCTGCTCAGTAGGTACATTTTAATCTCCATATCCTAGCTCAGGGGAAGGGGAAGAAAATAGCCTGTAAATTTCTGCAGAAGAAAAACAATGCAGCCAGCCTAGGTCTGGAGCTTGGTGTCAAGGTGGGGTTACTCCCCTCCCCCATCCCACTCCCTTACTTTTTTCCACACTGAAGGACAGTGGTTGTTCTGTCCTGGGCTGTACTAGGTCTTATCAGCCCCTGCCCCTAGTCCAGGAAAAACTGCCCAATTACAGTTGGGAACCAATTGAAATGCCCAAACTTAGGTCATATAATATTTCCTTTTCCTTTACCTCGATAGGCTACATCATTCTTCCTGAACACACACACACGAGAGAGAGAGAGAGAGAGAGAGAGAGAGAGAGAGAGAGAAAACAGAGCATATGCATACATGTGAATGGGTACATGGATTCTAATAGCTGTCAATTTTGTTTCAGAATGACATTGATAAACCCTAGGTCTTGTTCACTGTTCGCACCACTATATGGTTACAGGAATTTTCAGTGAGAAGATTTTTAATGTCTTTTTTTTTCCAATTTTTTTTCTCTTTTTTTCTAGCATCCTTTTCTTTCTTCTCTGATCATTATCATCATTGTTATCACCATTGTTTTAGTTATTATTACTATTAATGCTGTATTTTGCTGTATGGTTCGTGCTGGCTTTGAACTCATAATTCTTCTGCCTCATCTGCTGGCGTGTTAGCAGTACAGGTGTAAGCCACCACACCTGACTAAGAAGCCTTTCTTGGCACCCTTTTCCTTAAGTCTGGTCATTTCTCTGGTGTCAGACAGCATTCCAGGTGTACTTCCCCGTGCCTGTGATCCCAGCATTCAGGGTAGTAGAGCAAGAGGGTTGGTGTTGTTTAAGGGTGTCCTGAGCCACAAAGTGAGCACCTGCTTCAAGGAGCAAAACAGCAAACCAATGGACAAAAAAGGCAACTTCTGTCTGGACATTTTACACGCCTGCTTAGGAGAAAACATTTGGGGTTTATAGTGTCCAGGAATATTAACTTGAAAAAATGCAGAGGCAGATATGGAGCTCTCATTTTGCCCCGTATATCCATTTTAATAACACAAGGCAACAGTAATAAAAATAAGAGCTGATATTTACTGGCTCTTGTTTATCTCGCAGGTCACATGGAGTATAACGTTTAATGAGGCAGGTTCCACTAGTCCATCTATTCTCTAGAGCAGAGGACTGGCACGGAGGGTCGATGAAGGCTGCCAAAATCACATAGCGAGGAACAGGAGGAGGTGATTTCAATCTGCATTGCAAGGCTGGAAGCGAAGCTTCTTCAGCCTTTCTTTGATTTGAATTTTATTTTGTGCTATGACCTGAGCATTCTGTTTTATGGTTTCTTTTCTTTGGATATAGCTTTCAGGAGAATTCGAACCTTTGCAGTAAACTAGCTGCTTTTAATTTGGTCTCGAATGTGGAATGTAGCCTTCAATTATTCTGTGCAGTGTTTTGAGACTGATGCTTTCACAGAATCTGGAGTTCAGTGTTTCAGTTAGGCTGGTTGCTCAGAAAGTCCTAGCCGCCCTTCCATCACTGTTGCTCACAGGACTGGGAGAGCAGGTACATGGGGCCACACCCAGGCTTTTACTCTGGTGCCAACATCCAGGTTCAGGTCTTGACACCTACATAGTGGGAAGCTCTATGATCCACTGAGCTGTCTTCCTGGCCAGCATTAGAGTCTTATTATTGGGTAATTATGTAAATTCTCTTAGATCCCAGAAGTTTGCTATTGACAAAATGAGAAAAAATAATGCCTCTCATTTGGTGCTATCCTTGGAATTAAAGCAAATAGCATATTTTTCTTTTAAAACACCAAGTAGATCTATGGTGTTACTTCCCCCACACCTTTTCAGATATGGCTCCAAATGATCACCATTCACCCGACAAAGATCTTGGAAGTGTTGTTCACTGTCTGGCACTGTGTTGGAAGGAAGGACCTTAGTCCATAGTCTTGGATAAAGATTTAGTGTTTGTGTCTGTTCAGAACTTCTCCTAGGTACCCCAGCCAGATCTGAGGCTCTGAACACTCAGAAATGGATTTCTCTCCATAGAACCTTGCTTGATAACTGGACATCAAGGGGACCCTTGAATCAGGGGAAAGGTTCAGTTTCAGTTTACAGATTATGAATTTTGCAGTTTCTAAAAATCAGTCATCATCTGTGTACATTGTCAGACCTCATGGGACAAACATTTTACCCCTCTGATCGGCAACAATGTATTCCATTCTGTCCCTTTAAAACCTCATGACCCAATGTTTCAAGACAGTTAGTTACTTGTTGTTCCTTAGGTCATGGAGACCTGGCCTGCAGGTGCCTAAAGTCTCTGCTTCTACTGCTCTATTATAAATATTAATAATCTTTCAATTAATCAACTACCTTTCTAAGTATTGTGTTTCTTTCGCAGTTTAAGAACGCACTTGGCATTTTACCAAAATGCTAACCTTTTGAGAAGCTGTGTTTATCTTTCATTGATCTGAATATGTCTGCAGAAACATGCAGAGACAGTCTTCCCCAAAGCGACTGTTGTGCAAACCGTTAATGCAGCTTCTTGATGAGCTCTCTGGCTTTGCTTCCTTCTCTTTTCAGAACTTTCCTTCTGCACTTCCCGTCGACCTGCAATGCTCTGTCTTTACAAGCATTCAAGAAGCAGCTTCACTGAAGGTATGCTCTATAAAGCTATGATTTTAGTGAGCTGTGACATGTTGGCCCTGGTTGGACAGTGATGCATCAAGATAATTGTGCAATTGCCTTTTAACCAAGGGCTCTTCCAGTCTACCAGCATCTGCACAGAAACACCTGGCACTTAGAACATTTGCTTTACTTCAGTGTTGCCACATTTAGCAGATAAAAAGTATACAGCGCCTAGTTAGATTAGAGTGGCAGAAAAATAAATTTTATTATTAGTATGTGTCATGCAGTATTTATGATGCACTTATTTTGAAATATTCCTTATGGTTTATCTGATATTTAGTTTAATTGGCCTTCCTGTATTTTATCTGGCAACTTTTTTTTCTCTCTCTCTCTTGTATAAATAAAATGTTCCCAGTTCAGCTTCTTTCTACTCTTTGGAGATTTCACAATGTGGAGCTGGCAGGTGGCTCTGTTTTTTATAAGTATGTAGAGGAATCTGAAGCAAAGGATGAAGAAGTGGATTTGAGGTAGGGACACTGATTCTCTCAAAAAAAAATCTACCAAGCCACTGATTGTGACTGTGTAAATTTTTTGATTTGAGCTCTTTATTTTTCTTAAATACAAAAGTAAGGAAGACTCAATGAAAAGGGTGAGGAAAACCCAGATCTGTGATTATTTCTTCCTTCTTTCATTCAACAATACATATTTAGAGAAGGTGTGCAGTGTGTTGTTATTGGTAGGTAGTGAAAATAATGTATTTTCCTTCTGCCTACTTACATACAGATTCAGGGGCACTGTGTGTGCCTGGGTAGTAACGGCTGTTGTTTTGAACAGCGAAGGCTATTGGTGTCTAAGTCAGGCTTCTTGCCTTATAGAGCAGCAGTAGTTATAATCCCCAATACTGACAACTAGTGATGCCGATGCTATCAGAGGTCTTTAGTCTCCTTCTACAAAACAGCTATATACTTACAGATTACAGTTATACCCATACTTACTTTTTTTTAAACCTAGAGCTACATCAAGGCAACACCTCTGTTTTCCCACAGCATTACGTTAAAGTATGACTTATTCTATATTTTTAGAAGCCAGAGGGTCAAAATACTGTTCAGGAAAATTGCTTCATTTTTCAGACATCAAAACCACTCCTATCAATTCCTCTTCTTAATTTTAAGCCATTTTTATCCATTTTGAGGTTTATGGAGAGTCTTATATGTTTTTGATTGTATTCATTCAACGAAGCTGTACAGCTGTTGCTATGCCTTGCAATTTTTTTCATTACACTAAAAAGCCCTTTAAATCACTGCTACTTAGAATGGCATTGAAAATACTTGCGATACTTTTATATACAGTGAGTTTAGTGCCAGGATGTGAAAGCAAATTGATTGTAGGCAATTCTGTGCCTGAGCACCCAGAGGAAAAAGAATTACACCAGTAGCCCTGGGGACCTGCGGACAACAAGCGTTTCTGTCCACTCAGGCAACCACTGGCAGGTGAAAGAAAAGATGGGGAAAAGATTGCTCAATTCTTCTCTGAAACCATATAAACACATCTGAATTCAGAGAAATATTTTTTGAAGCAGAAAATCACCTCAAGAGACACTTAGGTTTAATGTTTTTAATTTAGTCAAACGAGCATCAAGGATAGTATGTCATCTTTGCCGTAGCTTCAGAATGTCTCCTAAGAGTGTCTGAAACAGAGACAGCCTGCTGCCCGGAGGGTGTGAAGACTGCAGAGGGGCTACCTGGGTCAGAGGATAAAATTCATGGAGACATTTTACCTTTGACCCCCTGGGCAGAGCCAGAAGTCCTTGGGGCGTCTAAGCAGAGTCTGTAATGACATCTACCTCAGCCAGCTGAAGAGCCGCTGACACGCTTGAGGAGTGATCTCAGACTGTAAGGCAAGAGAGTGAATTAACACTTTAGGGAGAAGCCTTTGGTCAGGATTAGGATCCTTGGTGTCTGGGCTCTTCGGAGTGAAACTGTTAGGAAGAAAAAGGGACAAAACGTAGACATTCTAGACTGGACATCAGTAGTTAGACTAACCATGCACAATTAATTCAGTTTCTTTACCTAGCCAGCTTTGGCTGGGAGAGGTCGTGGGGCTTCTTGAAGTGATTGAAACAAAAGGTTAGAATGTGTTTGCTTCCATGGACCATGAATTCTTGAAGGCGACAAAAGGGACCATGTCTGTAGCCTAGTTATCTTGCGGACAATATGGTTCTGAAAGAAAGTGAGGCCTCTCACATGCAAGTCTTTTTCTACCAAGGACAGGGCCTCGATCAGCTTCTGGAGAACCTCAAAAACAGAGGTCTAAAATTACTCATGGGATGGGTGTCGCTTCTTCCTGCTGTCTTGAAGAGGGTGTTACTTGCAAGGTCTTAACTCTGGCTACTCACACCTGTCCTCACCATGATGTTTAGATATGAAGGACCCATAGTGGGTGTCCTGCAGCTCAGCCCATCTTTGTAATCCTAGCTCCCAAACTAATGAGCTGCGCAAACGTGGGCAAATTATCCATCCTGACTGCGAAAACACCATCAAGCGCACCTTCAGTAACTGGCTATGAGACTTAAACTCTGGGTGATTTTTGTGGTTGCCTGTACTGAGGAAACAAAGGGGTATTAACTCAGGCAACAAGTACCATTTTCAGATGTATTTATCAAAGTGGTTGCCATGGACTCTAATAAGTTTCTGACTAGTCTTTGTGATCAAGTCCCTTGTTCAACCTCACATTCTAAGGCGTCCTCTAGTCCAGTGCTTTTCTTTTACAGATTACTACAGTTCTAGGAAGTGGGTCCCAGGACTGATATTGCCAATGTCATGGACTAAGTTCTCTTTCCATTGTTTTCTAATGTGCTCTGGTTCTTGACTCCAGGTAAAGTAGGCCTGGTTAGAACTTTCAGAGCAATTATTAGGAGTATGAGGCCTTTCTTACTAATTTTCACCTGAGACAGACCTGTGTGGATTTATTAATACATTCCACAGACCTAAACCAGTTTGCCCTGAATATTGTATACCTATGTGATGGGATTCTTTGCCACTCACATCACTGATTAGTCAGAGAGGCTCTTGTTGGTCTTTCTAAGAGATGGGGGCTTGACTCACAGAGCAACCTGGACATTTTTATTATGCACTGTTATCAGCATCAACTATGTTCTCAAACTTGACAGAGATTAATCACTTGACCTCAGACATACTTAAGAAGTATCTGACCCGCAAGTGGTCTTGATGTTCCTGTCCCCTTCTGTAAGGTTCCACTCTGTCTCATCATTTCTTTTATGAAATACACTGCCAACAGCTACTTACCTGAGTCATATAAGGACAAATGTAGCACTCTGTTTTGATAAACCAGAGCCAGTTGATACCCACACTATCTGGCTGTCCTTTAATTATTCAGCCTAGACCTCTGCTCTCTTAGGCAAGAGTTGAACACCCTCCTACTTGCATGCTTACCATTTGCACTGTCGATGGATGCAACTTCTTGTCTGATGTTCTTGAGAATGCATTATGTAGATTGCAGTTCCTCTACATGGCAGCTGCCGGGTTGTGACACACAGAGATTAATCATCGTGCCTGGGATAGCGTCATTACCCTGACTACCCATTACATCTTGCTGAGATTATAAAATGTTGTTTCTAATTTACAAGGACCACACTTGCACTCACTCACCTCTTTGGTCCTATCAGGTCAATGGAAATTACTGTTATTTCTCATAAGTTTTGACTTTGAAGCTGGAGCATTCTAATATCATTAGATTGAGTACCATGTCTAGCAAAGAAAGTGCATCATGTGTTTTATTAGAAGTGACATAAAAATTTACAGGGCATGTTTAAAGAGCTGCGGTGGGAATTTCAAAGAGAGCAGCAATGACTGGGGTGGGGGCTTTGCACAGTACGGAGTGCTTGTGTAGAACATGGGCGGCTATGGGTTCACTTAGCTCCTCTGCCAAGATAAAGAAACAAACACTTGCTTTAGACTCTCTTTCAAGAAATCACACAATTGCAAAAATATAAAAGATGTATGCAATAATGAAGTAACCAATTTAGCTTGATCCAAGTGTAAATGGAAAAGGTAAAGAAATTGGCATGAACCACCAGCAAGAAATGTATTGAGAACCAAAAAGCAGTATCTCTGTGAGGTCTTTTCAGAAACAAAAGTAAAATGCTAAGACGCCTATAGATGGGACATCTATGTCCGACCTCTCCCCAAGGCTTAGGGAACACTGTTGAAGAATATAAGAGGGAGGAGGGTTGTGGCATGTCTTATGGACTGTATGTGGATGTTGCACACATGAGCTCATAGCAGCTACGGTTGTCTATACAAAATCTTCACAAGATCAAACTAGCAAAAATTCCAGCCTAGGGATTACAAAGATGGCTCAAGAATTAGAGCATATATTGCTCTTCCAGAGGACCCTAGTTTAATTCTCAACATCCACATCAGGTGGCTAGCAACTGTCTGTAACTCCAAATCCCCTTTGGCTTCTGCATGCATGTAGTATACACGACACTACACACCCAAACACACATGCATACACACACACACACAGAGACAAGCATGTGTAATTAAGCATAAAATAAACCTTTAAAAGAAAAACGATGTTCAGAATGGGGACTAGAGAGATGGCTAACCCATTAAGCACTTGTTACCTTTTCACTTGAGTTCAGTTCCCAGGACCCATATTGAGTTGCTTATAACCACCTGTAATTACAGTTCTAGAACATCCAGCAACCTATTCTGGCTACCTTGGACACAAAGGCAGCATATATTCACACATTCATGCATAAAAAATGCCTAAATGAAAGCAAAAGTAATTGTATGGAAATCCTGGATAGGGTTGGCAGAGGCTCAGGAGGTCCCACCCCATCGGGGGAGCTTTTACCAGTTGATGGCTGCTGAAGAGAGAGCCACTCTTTGTTGAGCCACGGTTACTGGTAGGTTGCCCGTGCTTCATGGAATTGGTGCACACCCTGTACATATGCTCCGTGCTAACAGGACATGGTGGGTTTTAATAAAAAAAGAGGTCATGAAGCTCAGGGAAGCTTTTGTTAGGGACCAGGAGGGAGGTGTAGAGAGGGACTGGAAGGTGGCTATGACCATGACACATTGTACACATGTATGAGATGTTCAAAGAATAAAAAAAAAAATTGACTTCTCAAATTGTGTTCTAAGATGGTTTACTTTAAAGAACTTAGTTAAATCTTGAAATATCTAAGTCAAATAATACGACAGTTATTTGGATCTAGATTCCTATAAAATTAGAGGTCATCGAGCACTTAATGTTTGATTATGTAGATAAAATATACACTTTGACTGTTGAAAACAGTACAACTTGTAGCAGTCAGCCCAGGGCCAATCTCACTCCCTTTCTTCTTGACTGCTCTCTAAAAATGGTTGTTTGTCACTAAAGGCTTATGGTTGAGTTGATAGTGTCAGGTTTCTGTTCCAATTTAGAGATTTCCTGAGGAAACATGGACCATCACCATGCAGTTGAAAGCAGGTAGAAAAAGGTCAATTTGAACTTCCCACTTCCAGTCTGGGTAAACAAAACTTCAAAAGAAAAATGTGGAAGGGTGAGAGCACACTTATCCTCCAACCAAAGAGGCATCTCTTTGCAGCAGATGGAAACTGTTACAGGAAGCCACAACTGGTCAAAATGCTGACAGCTGACTATCAGATGCCCAGCCCCATTCGATATATCTGCAGAATGACACCAATATCCAAGGCTCAGGAACACTGTAGAAGAGGGGACAGAAAAGACCCTAAGATCCAGAGGACAATGACATCTGCTGTTTTTTTTTTGACATAAAGTGAAGGAGGGTAGGGGAGGGAAGAGGTGTTGAATTTGGGAGAAACTTGGAGAAGAGGTAGGTGATGAATATCATCAAAATATGTTCTAGAAAATTCTCAAAGAATCATTTAAAATGTTAGAAAATAGAGCAATTAAAGATGTCAGGGACCCACGAGAACTTTGGGAGGAGGAATAATCATTTGCATATTTATTTTAGAAATATGTGACCCAAGACTACTTATTCAGTAAAGTCTCAAAACAAAATCTCTTAGCAAGAAATAGTTAGAACAACTTCTGAGGGTTTATAATAGTTGTTCAGGTTATAGACTCTCATGTTCTAAAATAAACAGACAGACAAACAAACAAACCACTTTGAACTTTCTTCAATTAGAATACATATACTATGCCATCAAAAGGAAGTCATCACTAGGACCTATGTTGTAACAGTATGTAGAATCTTGCCTAGCCAACCAGGCAAATTGATACCCTGTTCTTTTCTACAACAAAATTTTCCTTATTTGGTGATGATTAAATTGTATAAATTTGACATCAAATTATTTAGCAATCTACCAAAGTCCTCTTCCAAAGTAGTACTTTACCCACAGTGCATCCTTAGCTCTTTGTTCTATAGATCTTCAGGCACAAACACAGTATCTATATATCTATCAGAGTCATGGCGCTGATGATGGTACCAGTAGCTAACAATTACTGAGACCCACATCCCAGATCCGTCTCACTTTAGGAACACTGGGATGCTTCAAGTCCAGGTTCCGTAGCAAACTCTGTGACCTTCGGTTGTTTTAGTCTCCTTTCCTCACGTTGCTGGGGTGGGGTCAGGTGGTGGGCCAATAACTGATGTCCTCCGCAGTTCCAGAGCCTGGTTCTCAGGGGCCACGTGCCTTAGTCTGCTTTAGTGATCAGACACCACAAACAAAAGCATCGTAGGCAGGAAAGGGTTTATTTCGTCAGATCCCTTATAGTCTATCGTGGAGGAATTCAGGGCATTAAGTCAAGGCAGGAATCTGGAGGCCGAAGCTGAAGCAGGGATCATGAAGGAGAACTGCTTACCAGCTTGCAGCTCATGCTTTGGTCAGTCTAGTTTCTTATCCAACACAGGACCACCTGCCCAGCGGTGGCACTGCCCACAGTGAGCCAGGTCCTCCAACCACCAATAAAGAAAATGTTCTACAAACTTGCCTAAGTGCCAATCTGATGAGGCTCCTTTTCCCAGCTAACTGTATCTTGTGTAAAGTTGACCAAAAAAGAAATAAAACCAACAATAGACAAATAAAACAAAACAAAACAGAAAACAAACAAACAAAAAAAACAACCAAGGACAAAGTCCAAAACCTCTTTTTGATGTTTGCCAAACATTACATATGGCACATGTCAAAAGTTATAAAATTTTTAATTGAATCCACTGTGTTTATTTTCCACAACATAAAGGTGAAATATTTTTATATTTTCCCAATGCATTTTTCTGCAATAACACAGCCACTAAAAATATTTTTGTTCATGTAGAGCAGTGTTAATATACCTTAGCCAAGGAAAGAGCATAATATTACCTACTGAAAGAGGGGAAGAGAGCCTCATTTGTTATCAAGAGGGAGCTGGAAACACAGCAATTATTACAGTGCCCTTTTCCTAATTGGACTTAAATTAGTGAGTTTATGTTATCAAAGGATATGAAATATATAGTATGTGCACATCGGAGACAAAAATATTGCTTGCTCATACGTACGTTTATGATGTTAATCTATCTCCCAATGATCTAATATAAAATAAACCATTTGGAAGCAATTTCATTGAAATACTTTCAGAAATGTTGAAATGAAAGTATTAATCTTTTGGAAGTGTCATCTTGGAATTTTTTTTTAATCTCAGGAAGATGGGTTGAGGAGTACTGAGAATAAACAAACAGCCAAGAAGACAAAAACCAAGGCATAAAGATGCCAGTTTACAAATAAGAGTCCTCTTCTCTCTCCTCTCTGCATTCCCTCTCTCTGTCAACAAATATGGGAAAATAGTCATAAATAAAGTATTGTGCTAGGCTTTGGTATAGAAGAAAAACCCTATCTCATTGAGTCTGTACCCTGGGGAGGTCCCTTTAAGGCGGACTGAGTTCTTCTGAGGAGGTTCAAGTGTGATAACAGGGCCAGAGGGCCCTTCTGAAGCCTGTTCATGGATAAAAACTCATGCCTATTCAACAGATACTTTCTCTCACAGCCTGCTTCTTTCCCCATCATACACATACATAAGAGAGTACTTCAGTGTGCTTTCTTATTTCAATATGCACTATCCTTATTCATAAATCAGTAGATAATAAAGGAAGTAATTTTAATTTTTCAAGGACATTGGCTTATGACACGTGTTCCAAGTAAGTATATACAGTAATTCTAAGAAGTGTAATTAATTGATGTTGGAAGCTGTATGGACTGTTTTATCATTGGAACTCGTGTGTGTGTGTGTGTGTGTGTGTGTGTGTGTGTGTGTGTGTGTGTGTGTTTTCTTTTAATAGAGTCTTAACCTCACAATTCTTGTGTCTTAGCTTTCTGGATATTCCATTCTTGGCCAGTTTCTTAACCATAAGAATAACCATAAGAAGATGGTATGAATAAAATAAACTCAACTCATCAATGATTTATCACTCTACCTAGGAAATAATATAATCATTGATTATGTTATTTACATATTGATCTTGTTTAGATCATGATCTAATCTCTGTTTACCCTGTTTCATCTTGTCTCTTTCTGTATCTTAAATACCCCTGGCTCTTTTCTAATTTAATATTCTTACACACAAGCATTTGTTTCATATTTTGGCATTATCTTATTGTAATCTCTGCATTGTTTATGTCTGTCTACTTATCATTTATTTATTTGTCTCTTCTTCCAAAGAAAAGCTCCCAGAGAGACCTTGCCTTTCCTGTCTGCTTCCATAGCCTCAGAATTTAGCATAAGCTAATATATGTATTTGCTGAATAAGTAAATGCTTGAACAGTGAATGCATACAGCAGTTTGAAATGCACAGGAAAGTGAACAGACAGTCTTCCAAAAAAGGGGGAAAAAAGGAACAGAGTGGAAGATTCCAGTTTGGGGAAATCTGGTTTGAACTAAACCCCACATTTATCACTGACAAATGACAACTTGGGGAAATTATTTCATCTCTCAGGGTCTAAGTTCCTAGAAAACAAATATCCCAATGCCATTATCTGTTTGAGCATTAGTTGAATCTGCCATTATAACACATATAAAGTACTGTGATTGGTACATGCTGACAAGTGATCAATCATTCTGATATTAAAGACCTTCCTAAATGCTATTGTGGACTAGAGTTCATTTCTTAATTCATTGTGTATATTTAAGGGGTGGATCACACAAGTCTGAAATAGATGTAGATAATGAAGTAATCGGTGGTAGTTAGAAGCAGGTATATTATGGCTCTTTGGCTGGTGTATGAGCCTACTGACTGATGACAGCCACTCTGAGGGTCAGGAAAACCCTAGAACTTCCCTTCTGTGAGGTTGGCACTAGACATACCAAATCTACATGGCCCCGTGTGGCTTACTGATGGATGGAGTCATAAAAGTGACTCTTTTTACATATAATCCTGATGCCTGCCCGACTCACAGCTTCTACATTGTCAAGGATTGCTAGGTAGAAGTGATAAGGCCCTGGCATTTTGGAAGGAGTTCCATGGCAGAATTTGATTCAGAATTAAGGTTTCTAAGAGGTCTAAAGTGATGCATCAGTTTATCTGAGCAGATAGACAAATATTCCCTTGTTTCCTTGGAAACCTCAGACCTGAGCATCTGTAGCTCAGAACATGCTACATGATGCATGTGCATGGAACTCATCCAGGATTCATTTATCACATGAGATACAATATGTCACCACAAAAGAAGAACCAATATCTAGGTAGAATTTCCAAGCTAAAATCTGACATTAATGGCAACATCTTATAACACGTAATAATCAAATGTAACAGAGACAAACACTGTTAGAAATTGGTTTGTTTAGCTGGCAGGGTTTTTTTTTTGTCTATGTTTTCTCTGAACTAAGTGAGCATGTTTCTTGCTGTGTTTGTTTGTGTTTAGGGTATCAGTTCATACTTCCTGTTCCTGGGATCTCCATGAGCAAAAAAGCATTGAGCTCCAAAGCTCTGCACAGACACAGGCATGCGGAAAACCTAAGTTTAATTTTTTTTTGTCCTGGAATACACACTGCACATATAAGGTGATGCTGGTGTTTTAATCAGATTTGTTGGTTTCGTTTTTGTTGTGCTAAGGATCACATCAAGGACCTGAAACCAGCAAGACAGAGACAACCAAGCAATATTAACCCTTTAAAAAGATGAACTGTAACTCCTAAGATGTTTCTGGTCTCTAACATTGCCTCTCGCTTATATTTAGGGTTTGGGATGTTCTGGCACTTACAGGTTTGTCTACAACACATTTGGAATACCCATGTGTTTCCAACATCTACTGCTAGCTCCTTGAGTTTCTATCTTTCAGAGTTTTACATGTTTAACAGCTGAAGAAATCGATACTGAAAGAGGTCTGAGCAGTCTGTCTGTGGCCACACCAGTGTTTAATGGGGAGACTGGAGGGTGAAAGCAAAGTCTTTATGTTTCCAGATCTGTACTTGCCAGGTAAAGTCATCTTTATCCACACTAGTGAATCAGAGTGAGGGATGAAACACTCCTTTTAATCAATGTTCTGGCTAATAAAATATGTATATGTATCAGTTATAATTTGTTACAAGTTAAACTATTGCAGTAGGAAAACTGAATGGCAACAAAACAGATATTAATTCAGAATTTTGGAGGGGGGACCAAAATGAAGCAGGGGTACAGCCAAGTTGCCACCAGATATGATGGAAAATGTGAGAAAATGCTTGTCTTCTCTCATTGGTCCCTAACTAGAAACTGGAAGACTACATGGAAGACGAGAATAAAGAAAGCTTCCATTGGTTTTAAAAATGTGATATTGAGGGCCTTTACAAATTTAAGATTGTGAGCCTGTACAGCAGAAACACTACAAATGTGATTCAATTTTGTTGATTCAGAAGATGCCTCAAGGCTTTTATTGGCCATGGAGATCACCATGGTCATAAATGCCTGAGTTTAGGGGAAATATTACATTCTTCACTAAAAGAAGGCTATCTCAGATAAGAAGCCCATCAAAATAAAGACAAGTGTCAGGACTGTGCAAGCCCCCACTGGAATGATGTTCAAATACTACAGTGCCTGAACCCTCTGTCTAAGTAACTACAAAAGGGAGTTAGAGATAGCATAGGAACAGAGAAAATCGCCAAGGAACACAGAAAATCTGAGTAGTCTTCAAATTTCTGGCACAAAGATGGGCACTGAATTCTTAACTTAAATGGAGCTCATGGCTTTGTCTAATTGCTTAAAGTCCCTTGTTTATTTATATCACTTCAGGTATGTTAACAAGGAATTAGAAACTGTAAGATTCTTTCCGTGGAACGTCTTACTCCAAATTCAAAATATTGAATATGAGTGGTCCCTTTAAGGAAAGAAATCCTGTTATTGTTTAATTTTAATTAAGTAACTTGTTTCTTTCTTTATGATGATAGTTAACAAAGCCATGACTTCATATATCCAATTGCTCTACCAGCTGAGATAGACCACCCTTGATTTTAAAACATTTAATATCCAAAGGATGTATGCTCACAGCATCTAGACAGCTCTACAGAGCAGATATTCTGGTGTGGGTACACCCTGGAATTTCTTTTTATGAACTGAAAACCACACAATTTCATTTTGTCTCAGTGTTTGAAACTAGTTGCATAGTATGTATGTCAAAGGTCATCATGATGGGTCAAGATATAAATTTGAGCATCCAATGAAACAGATACCACTATGATTATTGACAATTAACGATTTTAAGAGTGTGTGTATTACAAAAGTTTGGACAAGATTATGCCCTAAAAGAAGAATCACATATCTTACTGACAATGAGTTTCAGGCACTGAGGGTTTTAGATCCTTGAGTTGTCTTGATATTTACAGAATTACTGTAATGCTTATCTCTAAAGAAGGAAGCACACCTAAATCTGCACCATGAAGTCAAAGCACCATCGAAGGAGCCCTGCGAAGTCTGCGCCTAGTGAAGAAGGGGAGGATTATAGTGAAGAATACCATGTGATCGCAAAGGAGCAAACTGTAAATCAGAGAGGATTTTCTTGACAGCTTTTAAGGGGTTTTAAGATAAACATCTTAGGTAAAAGTGATTATATATCAGTTCATTTCTGTGACAAATGTGGACTGTCTGTGAAACCTGATAGGAGAATGATTCCTTGCAAACATCTTCCTTTCACCATGACTGAGCTATTTTATATGAAAAGGGGAGAGAAAGAGATAAGATAAAACAGTAGTGATTCTGTACAGTGACTTGAGCAGTGCACATAAGGCTATTTGTGTGCAGTATTGTCCAGGGGTGCGAGAACGTATCTACCTTAGTGAGATTTATACGCTCATATCAATCACCACCACGTAAGAACAGAAAACCCATTGCCTGTGCATCGCTTGGGAACAGTCACTAGCTGGTTGCCATATCACCTACTCAAACCCATAACCTTATTATAATGTCACCAAGCAAATGTCATATGAGTAACATTCTACCTAATCAGTGCATCATTCCAATATTTTCTATGCAAAATGTGCTATACAAGCACTATAATCAGCACCATGAGCCTGATACAGTAATTGAATAACTGGTCTGGATTCAAATTCAAGTGCTAGAGATCCGCTACTCCTGCTCCAGCACCTACTCCCCATCGTCCTGAACATCAGAGTCAATCAGGAGTATTTCATCCCTGCTGTAGCCACAGGTACTTCTCTCTGTCTCCAAAATGACCTTGGTTCCCCAGACAACAATCTCTCCTGCTAGATATATTACTAACCAGATGTCACCTTATTATATGAATTATGTTCCTTCACAATTGCTCCCCCACAATGTGGTGGTCCACCTGTAATTTTCCTCACCATTACATACCTACTCCTAGATCCCAGTTTACTGACGATCAAGGGCTCTGAGTTCTTTAACAGCCAGGAAGAGTGAATTCAGCATCAAGATGGCAATTTCCCCTCCACAAATGCAGGCTCTACCCTCTCAGATCCTTCTTCCTGGACCTAATAATCTTGATCAGACGTGATATGGACAGTTTTTTTTTCCATGGATGCAAGTAGTTTGGACAGAAGGCAGGAGAAGGAAAACTGACATACAGTCAATCTTTTAATCACACTTTCATTGTTTGGAGAAGGAAAAAGTCTTCTAAAATGACAAAGAAACACACGAAAGCTTGGTTCTTCAAAGGCTCTCCATCTTAACCTTGAGATAGATTCCAATACTGTGTTGTAGTGTAGTCAAGTTAACCTTCTGATGACCCAGAATTGACCATCCATAATTTTTTTTAAAAAAACATTTCATCATTCTACTTTCAAAACACTGCATTTGTTAAAACCACTATTTGGTTTTCCTAGCGATACATTTTGTTACGCTGAGTAAAAGAAGTCTGTCTCAATACAGCTGTAAAACCTCTTTGTAACTTTTAGGGTAGCCACATAGTGTCCCCCCCCCCCCCCCGCATGAATTCTACAGGTTACAATAAAAATGTATACTATTGAATATTTAGGCAAAATAAAAAGTAAGAATTTGTTTAATTTTCCCCCTTTAAGAAAAATGTGTGCGACAGTTACTTAAAAGCTCCAAGCTGAAGCCACTGCAAGTCAAGGCTGCCAGTCATCGTGTCATTTTCTGAGGTTTCACCATGTGGGCCTTCCAGCTACGGCTCCATTCCCATGATTCCCTCTTGGCTGAGCCTGAGTGTTAGGATTCACCACATGGGCTCACCTCTCCATGTTAGTGACTGCTTTGGAAGATGTTTGCCGTTCTCAGAAGTCCTTCTTGTGCAAAGTTCTCAGCATCTGCCCTGATGAGAGGAAAACCAGGTTCAGATCCTCCTGTGATAAGACCTGAGTAAACCCTGAACCTTTTTCTTTCCATGTTATAAGAATGAATGTGGCTGACATGGGGGCTGACTGAGCCCCCAAGGTCCAAATGAGGACTGAGAAGCCATTGACAATGGCACTGGGTCTTGTTTCGTCTGCATGGACTGGCTTTTTGGGATCCTGGCCTGTTTGAATGCTCACCTTCCTGGACCTGGAGGGGAGGGGAGGAACTTGGATTTCCCACAGGACAGGAAACCCTGACTGCTCTTGGGAATAGTGAGGGAGGAGGAGAGGGAGTGGGGGGAGCAGGAGGGTATTGGGAGGAGGGGAGGAAGTGGAAAGGGTGTTTTCAGACACTTGAATAAACAAGTCTAATGAAAAAAAAAAGAATGACATTTTGATTAAGGGTAATAGAACTTACATGTAGGGTAGATACACAGATAGAATGATACTCAGCAAAGCAGAAGAGAGATTCAGAAAAACCTTCCAGAGGGTTGCTTGTTTGTTTTTAACTCTTTGAAGTATCTTAGTCCACCATTTTAAGGTTGGTCATTTTGAATAGGCAAGATTGGTGATTATCCCACAGTTGTTTGGTAAACATGCCCTGATATGGCCTTGGAATTGTTGATCAAATCCATTGTCAGGGGACCTGCCCAAAGAAGAACCAGTACTTGAGACCTTTGTATAAAGCCACTGTGGAAGAAGAAAGTAGTTGTCTTGGAAATTTACCACCTTTATTTCTCAGTCATGGCCCCTCTTCTTATCTGTCTGCCTATCAAGGTATCCTTCTAACTTAAGTCCCTCGGTAACACAGATCCTCCATCGACGGGCATCAGCAATGCAGTGTGTTGAAATCAACTGTTGCATATTATCCCACAGCAGCATTATATTAGTACTAGTTGAGATGACTACTCCAGCATTCATTCATCCTATTATATAGAATTCTATTATATATAATATATAAAATACATACAATAAATACACTATATGTGCATATTTATTTACAGAGAGTATATATGCACAAGACAGTATATATGTTTGTATCCATGATATGTACATAGATGTATACCTATGCAATATATGTAAATATGAACATATACATATGACACGATACATATGTGGCATAAATTATATGTACAAATTAAAATATAATATACATACATTTTCTGTTATTTATATCATTTTAGGAATATGTGGCCTCAAGTGTCCTTAGGCGTGGGTTGACCTTTCCCATCTTTAAAAATTTAGGCAGCACCAGAGTGAATGGCACAATGTTGTGGAAGAAGTTTTGTTTAGTAAAATATTTCTGTTTTATTCCTTTGAATGGATTTTGAAATAAAAAATTCACAAGCACAGACTTTCCCCGCCCCCCCTCGACTTCCTGGTCACCCTGCAGTGGTGGCTCCACCCTGCAGAGCTCTCCTGAATCCCATCTCAGCCTTCATCCAGCTCAGCCACATTCAGGCAAACAAGAGGCAGTGAACTTCTAGCAGACATCCATTGAAGGAGGGGTGAGTTTGCTCCTGGCCTGAGGGCTTCAGCTAGGAGGAATTCAGACTTTCCCCGCCCCCTCGACTTTCTGGTCACCCTGCAGTGCTGGCTCCACCCTGCAGACCTCTCCCGAATCCCATCCCAGCCTTCATCCAGGTACACCTTCCTCTCTTCCCCCCCTTTCCCCTGGGGCCACAAGATCTCCCCAGAGCAGCTCCCTTGCACGCTGGGCCTGGGCTGTGGGCGCAGACTGGCAGGGGCAGTTCCTGTGCTTTGATAGCCTGCCTGAGGACAGGCGGGCCCTGTGTCAGCTCAGCCACATTCCTGGCCAGCAAGAGGCAGTGAACTTCTAGCAGACATCCATTGAAGGAGGGGTGAGTTTGCTCCTGACCCGAGGGCTTCGGCAAGGAGAAATTCAGACTTTCCCTTACCCCCCTCGACTTTCTGGTCACCCTGCAGTGGTGGCTCCACCCTGCTGAGTTCTCGCGAATCCCATCCCAGCCTTCATCCAGGTACAACTTCCTCTCTTCCCCCTTTCCCCCTGGGGCCACAAGATCTCCCCAGACCAGCTCCCTTGCACGCTGGGCCTGGGCTGTGATTGCAACCCGGCAGGAGGGAGTGCCTGTGTTTCAATAGACTGCCTGAGGAAAGGTAGACCTTTTGTAAGTGAAGTCCCTGCCCTACAAGGGCACCTGACCCAGTACCAGAAGATCCAATAGAGAGCATTTGAAGGAAGAGATGGGCAGACGCCAAGGCAAGAACAATCTAAAAAACAACATGAAAACACCAGATCACAACGACCCTACAATAGAAGGACTTGAACCTCTTAATTCAGAAGAAGTGGAAAAAAGTGCCATTATGAAAGCAATAGAGTCCCTTAAACAGGATATGAATAACTTCCTTAAAGACCTGGATGAGAAGTACAACAAAAAGATTGAAGAAATGAGTAAAGAAATGGATGAGAAGTATAACAAAAAGTTCGAAGAAATGAGTAAATCCGTGAATGATACACTGGGAAACCAAGAAAAAACAATCAAACAGGTAATGGAAACAGTTCAAGAATTGAAAACTGAAATGGAGGCAATGAAGAAAACACAAAACGAGGGCCGGCTGGATATGGAAAATCTAGGTAAAAGAACAGAGACTACAGAATCAAGCATAACCAACAGGATACAAGAGATGGAAGAACGAATCTCAGAGTCTGAAGATACCATAGAGAAAATAAATGCTCTGGTCAAAGAAAACAGCAAATTCAACAAATTCTCTTCACAAAACATTCAGGAAATCTGGGACACAATAAAAAACCAAATCTAAGAATAATAGGAACTGAAGAAAAAGAAGAATTGCAGATCAAAGGCCCAGAAAATATATTCAACAAAATTATAGAAGAAAATTTTCCCAACTTAAAGAATGATACTCCTATAAAAGTTCAAGAAGGATACAGTACACCGAATAGACTTGATCAAAAAAAAATCTCCTCGCCATATAATAATCAAAACACAAAACATACAGATTAAAGAAAGAATATTAAGAGCTGCAAAGGAAAAAGGTCAAGTAACTTATAAAGATAAACCTATCAGACTTTCACCGGACTTCTCTATGGAAACCAGAAAGCCAGAAGGTCCTGGATAGAGGTACTGCAGAAACTAAGAAACTATGGACGCAAACCCAGACTACTATACCCAGCCAAGCTATCATTCACCATCAATGGAGAAAACAAAATATTCCAAGATAAAAAACAAATTTAAACAATATGTAGCTACAAATCCAGCCTTACAGAAAGTATTAGAAGGAAAATGGCAACCTAAGGAATCCAACATTGCCAACACTGCCTACAATAACTCAGACATCTAGCGACCCTTCACAAGCACAACTCAAAGAAGGGAAACACATACTCTCTACTACCCCCCCAAAAAAATAACCGGAGTCAACAACCACTGGTCATTAATATCAATGGACTCAATTCACCTACAAAAAGGTACAGAATTAGAGATTGGAAACGAAAACAGGATCCAACATTCTGCTGTTAACAAGAAACACACCTCAACCACAAAGACAGACACCTACTCACAGTAAAGGGTTGGTTTCCAAGCAAATGGACCTAAGAAACAAGTGGGTGTGGCCATTCTAATAACTAACAAAATAGACTTCAAACTAAAATCAATCAAAAGAGATAGAGATAGACATTTCATACTCATAACAGGAACAATTCATCAGGAGGAAGTCTCAATCCTGAATATCTATGCCCCTAATATAAAGGCACCCACTTATGTAAAGGAAACACTTCTAGAACTCAATGCAGTCATCAAACCACACACACTAATAGTAGGAGACTTCAACACTCCTCTCTCGCCAATGGACAGGTCAATCAGACAGAAACCTAACAGAGAAATAAGAGAATTATTGGAGGTATTGAATCAAATGGATTTAACAGACATCTATAGAACATTCCACCCAAATAGGAAAGAATATATCTTCTTCTCTGTAGCTCCTAGAATGTTCTCGAAATTGACCACATACTCGGTAACAAAGCAAACTTCTACAGATACAAAAAATTATTAGTAACCATCTGTGTCTTGTCAGATCACCATGGATTAAATTGAGAATTCAACAACAGTACTACCCCCAGGAAGCCAACAAACTCATGGAAGTTGAACAGTCAACTACTGAATCATCCCTGGGTCAAGGAAGAAATAAAGAAAGAAATTAAAGTCTTCCTTGAATTTAATGAAAATAAAGACACAACATACTCACACCTATGGGATACTATGAAAGCAGTGCTAAGAGAAAAGTTCATAGCACTAAGTGCCCAATTAAAGAAAATGGAGAAAGCACACATTGGAGACTTAACAGCACACTTGAAAGCTGTAGAAAAAAAAGAAGCTGATTCACCCAGGAGGAGTAGACGACTGAAAATAATCAAATTGAGGGCTGAAATCAACAAAATAGAAACACAGAAAACAATCCAAAGAATCAATGAAACAAAAAGCTGGTTCTTGGAGAAAATCAACAAGATCGACAAACCCCTATCCAAACTAATCAAGCGGCAGAGAGAGAACATCTAAATTAATATGATCAGAAATGAAAATAGGGACATAACCACAGACACAGAGGAAATTTAGAGAATCATTAGATCTTACTACGAAAGTTTATATGCCACAAAGTTGGAAAATGTAAAAGAAATGGACACTTTTTTAGATAAGTACCATATACCAAAGTTTAACCAAGAACAGGTGAACAATCTAAATAGACCTGTCAGTCGTGAAGAATTAGAAGCTGTTATCAAAAATCTCCCTACCAAAAAAAGCCCAGAACCAGATGGTTTCAATGCAGAATTCTACCAGAACTTCCAGGAAGAGCTAATACCTACACTCCTTAAAGTATTTCACAATATAGAAACAGAAGAGTCATTGCCAAACTCTTTTTATGAAGCTACAGTTACCCTGATACCAAAACCACACAAAGACACAACCAAGAAAGAGAATTATAGTCCAATCTCACTCATGAACATCGACACAAAAATTCTCAATAAAATATTGGCAAACCAAATCCAAGAACACATTAGAAAAATCTCCATTATGATCAAGTGGACTTCATCCCAGAGATGCAGGGCTAATTCAACATATGCAAATCTATCAATATAATCCATCATATAAATAAACTGAAAGAAAAAAAACATATGATCATTTCAATGGATGCTGAAAAAGCATTTGACAAAATTCAACACCAATTTATGATAAAGGTGTTCGAGAGATTGGGGATGCAAGGATCATAAATAAACATAATAAAAGCAATATACAGCAAGCTGACAGCTAACATCAAATTGAACGGAGAGAAACTCAAAGCCATTCCACTAAAATCAGGAATGCGACAAGGCTGTCCACTCTCTCCATACCTCTTCAATATAGTGCTTGATGTTCTAGCAATAACAATAAGACAACATAAGGGGATCAAGGGGATTTGAATTGGAAAGGATGAAGTTAAACTTTTGTTATTTGCAGACGATATGATAGGGTACATAAGTGACCCCAAAAACTCTACCAAAGAACTCCTACAGCTGATAAACACCTTTAGTAATGTGGCAGGTTACAAGATCAACTCCAAAAAAATCGGTTGCCCTCCTATACACAAAGGATAAAGAAGCAAAGAGGGAAATCAGAGAAACATCACCTTTCATGATAGCCACAAATAGCATAAAATATCTTGGGGTAACTCTAACCAAGGAAGTGAAAGACCTATTTGACAAGAACTTTAACTATTTGAAGAAAGAAATTGAGGAGGATACCAGAAAATGGAAAGACCTTCCCTGCTCTTGGATTGGGAGAATCAACATAGTAAAAATGGCAATTCTACCAAAAGCAATCTATAGATTCAATGCAATCCCCATCAAAATCCCATCAAACTTCTTCACAGACCTTGAGAGAACAATATTCAAGTTTATATGGCAAAACAAAAAACCCAGGATAGCCAAAACCATCTTATACAATAAAGGAACTTCTGGAGGCATTACCATCTCTGACTTCAAACTCTATTACAGAGCGACAGTATTGAAAACAGCTTGGTATTGCCATAACAACAGAGAAGTCGACCTATGGAATCGAATAGAAGACCCGGATATTAACCCACAAACCTATGAACACCTGATTTTCGACAAGGGAGCTACAGGTATACAATGGAAGGAGGAAAGCATCTTTAACAAATGGTGCTGGCATAACTGGATGTCAACCTGTAGAAGAATGAAAGTAGATCCATATCTATCACCATGCACAAAACTCAAGTCCAAATGGATTAAAGACATCAACATTAATCTGACCACTTTGTACCTGATAGAAGAGAAAGTGGTAAGTAGTCTACAAGACATAGGCACAGGAGACCACTTCCTAAGTAGAACCCCAGTAGCACAGATAATAAGAGAATCAATGAATAAATGGGACCTACTGAAACTGAGAAGCTTCTGTAAAGCAAAGGACACTGTCAGTAATACAAAAAGGCTACCTTCGAACTGGGAGAAGATCTTCACCAACCCCTCATCAGACAAAGGCCTGATCTCCAAAATATACAAAGGACTCAAGAAACTAGACACCAAAACTCTAATTAACCCAATTAAAAAATGGGGTGCTGAACTGAACAGAGAATTCACAACAGATGAACTTCAAATGGCCAAAAGACACTTAAGGTCATGCTCAACCTCCTTAGCGATCAGGGAAATGCAAATCAAAACCACTTTGAGATACCATTTTACACCTGTCAGAATAGCTAAAGTCAAAAACACCAATGATAGCCTATGCTGGAGAGGATGGGGAGTGAGGGAACACTCATCCATTGTTGGTGGGAATGTAAACTTGTGCAGCCACTGTGGAAATCAGTGTGGCGGTTTCTCAGGAAACTGGGAGTCAACCTCCCTCAGGACCCAGCAATTCCACTCTTGGGAATATACCCAAGAGATGCCCTAACATACTACAAAAGCATTTGTTCGACTATGTTCATAGCAGCACTATTTGTAATAGCCAGAACCTGGAAACAACCTAGGTGCCCCTCAATAGAAGAATGGTTAAAGAAGGTGTGGAACATATACACATTAGAGTTTTACTCAGCGGTAAAAAACAATGACATCTTGAATTTTGCATGCAAATGGATGGAAATAGAAAACGCTTTACTGAGTGAGGTAACCCAGATAAAAAAAGAGGAATATGGTATGTACTCACTCATAAGTGGATTCTAGCCATAGTTAAAGGTCTTTGAGCTTATAATTCGCGATCCTAGAGAAGCTAAATAAGAAGGTGAACCTGAAGAAAATCATATAGTTATCCTCCCGAATATTAGAAGTAGTCAAGTTTGCCAAGCAAACTTGGGTGCACGGGGGGTGGGGAGGTAGAAGTTAAGGGAGATGGTTAGGGAGAGGGGAGAGGGGGAGGATTGGGGATGGCTTGGAGAATGGGATGGGGGAAGGGAGGAAGGATGGTTATGGTAGCAAGGAAGTTTACATCTCAACTAATGGAGCCATTTTAGAGTTTGCAAGATGATGGAGGAGGGTTATCTGTCTATTGTGTTATTTTCATTGGTCAATTAAGAGACTGCCTTGGCCTTTTGATAGGACAGAAAATTAGGTAGGCGGGGTAAACAGAACAGAATGCTGGGAACAGAGCTATGAGGCAGACGCCATGGAGCCAGCCACCAGGTCAGACATGCTGAATCTTTCCCGGTAAGCCACACCTTGTGGTGCTATACAGATTATTAGAAATGGGTTAATCAAGATGTGAGAGTTAGCCAGTAACTAACTCTCTAGAGATAATGGGCCAGGCAGTATTTAAATGAATACAACTTATGTGTTATTATTTCTAGGGCTAAGCTAGCCATGCAGAAGCTGGGCAGGATGAAAAGCAGGCCTGCCCACAGCCCCACACTACAGCAAGAGACTTGATTCTGGAGGATTCTGGAGGGGTTCCCAGGCCCAAGGAGAGGTCCCCAGATTGTTCCCTAGGCAGCAGAGGAGAGGGTGCCTGAACTGGCCTTGGCCCATTACCATACTGATGAATATTTTGCATGTCACCATAGAACCTTCATCTGGTGATGGATGGAGATAGAGACAGAGACAAATATTGGAACAGTGGAACTCCCTAGGTCCAAATGAGAAGCAGAGGGAGGGAGAACGTGATCATGGAAAGCAGAACCAGAGGGAACCTTCATCCGACGATGGATAGAGATAGAGACGGAGACCCACACTGGAACATTGGACGGAGCCCCCAAGGTCCAAATGAGGAACAGAAGGAGGGAGAACATGAAAAAGGAAGTCAGGACCGCGAAGGCTGATGGGAGTAAATACAGACTTGCAGTCAGACATTATAAAGAGAGAGAGAAACCCTAGGACACAGAGCTCTAAATGGGATGTCTCCACCAAATCTGTACCCTGAGAACTTAGCAAACCCCATAGAAGAGGAGTCCGAAAAAGTGAAAGAGCTGTATTGGATGGAGGACACCAGGAGGGCAAGGTCTCCTAAATCAATGGATTGAGCTCTCAAAGACTGAGTAACAAGCACAGGTCTGTACCAGGTCAGCAATTTATATATTACAGATTTAAGTTTAGTAGTTTTATGGGATTCCTTAGTGTATAGATGAGTGGCTTTATGATTCTTGTGCCTTCTTTTGTGGCTGTTTTTCTTCTATTTATTTGCTTTTCCAGCATTGATTCGATTGATTTGGTTCTATCTTATTTCATTTTATTTTGTCAAAAAATATGTTCTTTATTAAAAAGAAATAGAGAAATAATTTAATTATTCTATTTTTTTTATTTATTTTATATTTATTTATTTATAATTAAATTTATTTATTTTATAATATAAAAATTATTATATTTTATATAATTAATAATTTAATTATATAAAATAAAAATAGAGAAAATGATAACAAAAAATAAGTAAAAATTGATTTAAAATATTTTTCTTTTTTCCTTTTTTATTGATTTTTATTGAGCTCTACATTTTTCTCTGCTCCCCCTCTGCCTCTCACCTTCCCCCTTCAACCTTCCCCCAAGGTTCTCATGCTCCCAATTTATTCAGGAGATCTTGTCTTTTCCTACTTCCCATGTAGATTAATTAGATCCATATATGTCTCTCTTAGGTTCCTCATTGTTTTCTAGGTTCTCTGGGATTGTGATTTTTAGGCTGGTTTTCTTTGCTTTATGTTTAAAAACCACTTATGAGTGAGAATATAAGATAATTGTCTTTTTGGTTTGGGTTATCTCACTCAAAATGATGCTTTCTGGCTCCATCCATTTGCCTCCAAATTTCAAGATGTCACTATTTTTTTTCTGCTGTGTAGTAATCCATTGTGTAAATGTACCACATTTTCATTATCCACTCTTTGGGTGAGGGGCATTTAGGTTGTTTCCAGGTTCTGGCTATGACAAACAGTGCTGTTATGAACATAGTTGAACACATGTCCTTGTGGCATGATTGAGATTCTTTGTATATATACACCCAAAAGTGGTATTGCTGGGTCTTGAGGAAGGTTGTTTCCTAATTTTCTGAGAAATCATCATACTGATATCCAAAGGTATGTACCAGTTTGCACTCCCACCAGCAACGCAGAAGTGTTCCCTTTATCTCACATCCTCTCCAGCATAAGTTGTTATCAGTGTTTTTGATCTTGGCCATTCTTACAGGTGTAAAATGGAATCTCAAAGTTGTTTTGACTTGCATTTCTCTGATGACTAAGGATGTTGAACATTTTCTTAAGTGTCTTTCAGAGATCAGACCTCTGATGTGGGGTTAATGAAGATCTTTTCCCTTTCTGTAGGCTGTCGTTTTATCTTGTTGACCATGTACTTTGCTTTACAGAAGCTTTTCAGTTTCAGGAGGTGCCATTTATTAATTGTTTCTCTCAGTGTATGTGTTACTAGAGTTATACATAGGAAATGGTCTCCTGTACCAATGCATTCAAGTGTGCTTTCCACTTTCTTTTCTATAAGGTTCAGTGTGGCTGGCTTTATGTTGAGGTCTTTGATCCATTTGGATTTAAGTTTTATGCATGATGATAGAAATGGATCTATGGTGTAGGAGATTCTTCTGTTCATGTGTTGTTTTTCTTGGTTAATGAATAAAGAAACTGCTTTGGGTCTGATAGGGTAGAACTTAGGTAGGTGGAGAAGAGGGAATTGAATGCTGAGAAGAAGAGAAGAGTGAGAGAAGCCATAGATCTTCTGCCTGAGATGGATGCTGGGTAGAATCTTGCCAGTAAGCAAGATAATCTGTGTATCATGTGGCGATACACAGATTAGGAGAAATGGGTTAAATTAAGATGTAAGAATTAGCCAATAAGAAACTAGAGCTAATGAGCCAAACAGTGTTTTAATAAATACAGTTTCTGTGTGGTTATTTCGGGTGTAACCTAGCCAGGCAGCCAGGACAAACAAGGGACCTTCCTCCTTCTCTAACAGATCTACTCTCATTCTTCTACATGTTGATATCTAGTTATGCCAGCCCCACTTGTTCAATATGCTTTCTTTTTTTCCATTTGATATTTTTTGCTTCTTTGTCAAAAATCAGGTGTTTGAAGGTGTGCGGATTAATATTCAGGTCTTAGATTCAGTTCAATTGGTCCTCCTGTCTGTTTTTATGTCAATACCAGGCTGTTTTCAGTACTGTATCTCTGTAGTAGCATTAGAAGTCAGGAATTGTGATGCCTCCAGAAGTTCTTTTACTGTACAGGATTGTTTTGGCTATTCTGAGTTTTTTGTTTTTCCATATGAAGTTGAGTACTGTTCTTTCAAGGTCTGTGAAGAATTTTGCTGGGCATTGCATTGAATCTGTATATTACTTTTGGTAAGATTGTCATTTTTGCTATGTTAATTCTACCTACCCAAGAGCATGAAAGATCTTTCACTTTCTGGTGTCTTCATCAATTTCTTTCTTCAAAGATCTAAAGTTCTTGTCACACAAGTCTTCCACTTGTTTGGTTAGAGTTACTTCAAGATATTTTATGGTATTTGTGGCTATTGTGAAGGCTGATGTTTCTCTGATTTCTTTCCCAGCTTTTTTGTCATCTGTGTACAGGAGGGCTACTGGCTTTTTAGTTAATCTTGTATCCTGCTACATTACTGAAAGTGTATATGAGTTGTAGAAGTTTCTTGGTAGAATTTTTGGGGTCACTTAAGTAAACTATTATAACATCAGCAAATAGAGTCTGACTTCTTCTTTTCTGATTTTTATCCCTTTGATCTCCTTTTCTTGTCTTATCACTCTAGCTAGGGCCTCAAGAACTATATTGAATAGATATGGAGAAAGTGGACAACCTTGTCTTGTTTCTGATTTCAGTAGGATCCCTGTGAGTTTCTCTCCCTTTAGTTTGATGTTGGCAACTGTCTTGCTGTATATTGCCTTTATTATATTTAGGTATGTTCCTTGTATCCCTGCTCTCTCCAAGACCTTTATCATGAAGAGATGATGCATTTTGTTGAAAGCTTTTTTGGCATCTAATGAGATGATCACATGATTTTTATTTTTAATTTGTTTATATGGTGGATTATGTTGACAGATTTTGGTATGTTGAACCATCCCTGCATCTCTGGGATGAAGCTGACTTGATCATGGTAGAGATTTACAATATTTTTAAAGGTGAAAGTGAACGAGGTGAAAAGACCCCTTACTCAAACACAACTACCTAGGAAAGCAGTACTGCAGATTCAGCCAACAAGGCCTATAAAGGTGAATACAGCCAGGATACAAGAGGCTAGGCTGCATGGGTCAGGCAGCAGAACTTGACATCTTTGTCCATGTGGTCCTGGTCTTCCAGGTTTGACAGATGCAATATTTCAGTGTGTCCTGGAATTTTACCCCATACTTCCAGAGAGACGTGAATGCCAGACAATCTGAGGCAGGCTGGAAGCTCCCACAAGGAGGTGCTGTGATGGCAAGACAGAAAGCTGAGAAAGTAAATGAAGCCTAAGTTACAGAGGCATCTCTAGGATGTCAAAGAAGCTAAAATCACATGACAGCTGATGAAAAAACCTGTATGCAGACACAGAGCTAGTCCAAGAGAGAAGCTCTCTGTGCTGTGGGCATCAAAATTTGGGTGGAGCAAGACTATACAAACTCTTTGGAGCTTAGATGATTCCATTATGAGCTCCAGATGCTAGATATGGAGCTGCAAGATTTGGTGTTTTTCCTCCTGGGTTTCCATCAGACCCTTTGTTGCCATGTTTCCATTCTTCCTTTGTGGATGGGTTATTTGACATTTTTTTTAAGTTTTAATTTTACTTATTTATTTAATTTTATGAGAGCTCACAGTCAAGATACTGTCTTATGTTTCAGAAGATTGAGAAGTGTCAGATGTAAGTTCAAGTGGAACAAAGATACAAATTTCTGGGGGCGGGAAGATAAGAAGTCTACTATGAGGGCCATTGATTCCACAAATAGACAGACAGATGATAGCATTGTGGTGACTCTAAAGAGGTTGAGAACCAGCACCAGAGACAGACAGCCTGACAAGGGCTCTGAAAAGAGTGACCAAGATGCCCATGGTGTAGCAGGGGTCTCTTTGCTGAGAATGGAGGTGGTTTCAAAGCAGGAAGCTGCAACCAATGTCTCTAATTCCTTGGAGGAGGGGATGTAAACTTCCTTCCCCAGGTGAGAATTCCTGGCTCCTGGAAAACCCTTGGCTAGGAATTCATAGGCAATATTTGAGTGAGGTGCCTGTCTTTATCATATAGACATCAAGGGCTCTGTCCTGAGCAGTAACTGGATTCTAACATCACATTCTTACAACGAAGCTTAGATTTTAAATAGTGTTACATCTCTTAAAGACTATGGAGAATTTTGAGGTTGAGTTGACTGCATTTTGCCTTTTGAGACAGCCATGAGTCTATCAGGAAAAGGGGAAGAAGGTTAATTCAACAGTGATGTGGCTGACTTGTGAGGTTGCATCGATTGTCAGTAGAGAGACTATAGAATCACCTAAGCCACAGCATCGTGGAATGCTTATTAAAAATTATTTACATTAAATCACTTGAGGTTGGAAGTCCTTTAATTGCTGGCAATACCTTTCTGAGATTCTTAGACTAAATACAGAGGAGATACAGACCTGAGCACTAGAATTCACCTCTTGCTTCCTGAGGGCAGGCACAAGGGGGCAAAGGGAACTAGCAGCCTCAGGCTCCTGCAGCCATATCTCTGTTGCCCTGATAGGCTATCCCCCGGAGCTGTGGGCTAAAATAAGCCCTTCCCTATTTAGGTTGCTTTTTTGATGGTGTTTTCTCACAGCAACTGAAAAGTAACAAGGAAATATACTTGCATCTTTTTGATGTAACTGTAACTGAAATTCTCCAGTTCATTACAAATGTTGCACAAGGATTCACACGGTCACTTACATGTTTCCTGCATTTCTACAAAAGAATCAGCAACGAAAGCCATTAAATGGGATGCAATTTGTAAGCCTTTCATTAAATAATGATTCTCAGCTGGATTTCTTTAAAGGGATATTAATGCAAACACATGTAACTAGCATTACAAAAAATTAGCCTTACTGACTTAAGTCTTGAATCAATCATTTTAAGCTATGCATTAGAGCTGTTGCTGATACATTTCTGTCTGAGACAGCTCAGCACATAGAGGGAGATGAACACAGTGGTTTTCAGAGTATGCTTTGTGTGAAATGCCTCTAGCATTTCAGGTTTCCTCGGTTTGCTGGGAATGATCAAATCCATATGTAAAATGTTGGGGATAGAGTTCAGTGCTTGAGTTGAGTTGCTTGCTTGGCATGCCCAACCACTAGGACTACAAAACAAAACCAAATAAAGCAAAATAAAACACCATACATAGAAAACCAGACTGGTGCTGCTCAAGGTTCAGTAGTTAATTCTTAATGTCTAACATGTATTCTCTTGAGCACAGGGCTAAGGAATGAGTCAAACTTCACTCAACCTAGAGCTGAATTTTTGGATGAGGGAACCAGATTGGGTTATGGTGTGGGTGTGGTATGTTGCAATCTCCAAGACCCAATTTTGGTTGCCAAGGTATGAAAATATTATGAGGCATTTTCAAGCTTTCTTTTACACCATTATTGGACTACAGTATTTTCTCTGAGATTCGAGTATTTGTTCTATTGCGCATACTTATTTTATTAGTCACAAGATGCTACTCCAACAGCAAAGATTAAGTCATCACCAGTTAAGGATTTAACTAAGAAAGATTGGGAGAGGCAATAAAATGGAATTCTAAGGCACTGGATTAGACATGTCTGCTGGTTCTGGGGAAAACCAACGAAAAGAGCTTTGCTAGGTTTTACAGGCTTGTGACCATGCCAAAGTCCAAGAGATCCACTGTAGAAATCACCATGTGGAGTTGACACTAGAATCACTTTCGATGGTGATTTCATCTTCCCGCCTTTATCCCACAAGTACTCCTTCTCACGTCTGCTTGCCATTCAAGCAGTGCATTCCTTTAAAAATTTATTTCTGAGGAATGGTTTTGATTAGTTGCTACTTTATAGTGTGGTTTACTTATTTTTTTCCTGATTAGGTTAAGATTCAAATCTGTAGTCAGTATGATATACAAACAGTGCTATCTTTGACCTATATCACGGTATCAATATGCATGCTGCCAGAATAATTCCCAAGTCACTTTCTAGGCGATGTCAGATTGATCGTTTGTTATAAAATTTCCTATTGACTGTCACCCCAGAATTTTGGTAGTGACATGTGAAGGCTACCCCAGCCTATTATTTTATAAACAGATAGTAAAATTCTCTGAAGGAATGCCACTGATTCCATCTAAATGGACGGAATGAGGGAGGCTAAAATTCTGAAAAAAGTAGCCCACTGCACTAGGCAGGCTCAGTATACCACTGAGCAAATGATAAAACAATTCCAATGAGCAGGCATATGCAGTACTTTTAAAGATGCTTTGCAAGTCCGTTTTCCATTGTCAAACAGTACAGACTTCTCCAGGCCCAGGAGCCATTGGAGCTTTAATGTGGAACGACTCTACCAAGATGATTAACACTATTAGTACAGATGCAACTCCCCACTCATTGGTATACAGCCTAGTGATACCCTGGGTCATTTCCATTTCATTTTAACCCCAAATGAAATTTCAGTGGAGGTGACTGGTGACAGTTCAATCTTATTAAATAAGCATTATATACATACTTCTTCCAATGCAAATATTTAGTACAAAACCAAATTATGTAAACGAAATCATCTTATTCAGTATGTTCATGTCATAACAGCCATCAGAATAGGTAGTTTCAATGTCTTCAGGAACAAACAACTGGGGGCTGGAGAGACAGTTCAGTGATTAAGGGCACATGGTACTCATGCAGAGTTCAATTCCCATCTCCCACATGGCAGTTGATAACCCTGTCACTTGAGTTCCACAGGATCTGGCACCCTCTTCTGGCCTCTGTGGGCACTGCAGGTGTGTGGTACACAGACATATGTGTACCACAATTCAAATACCCATGTATATACTGTTAAAACAAACATCTTAAAAAGAACAAGCAATGTAATAAGATAAAGCAGAACCAAGTTTCAGATATTTTGATCTATATTTCTTTCTGCTTTAGTCTACTTAGATTCTTCACTTATTCAACAGACAACTCCATTGGACTCAAACTGTTATTCCCATTTGAGAATATAGTTATTCATGCTCTTGATTCATAGAAGGAAGAGCCAGTTTTTCCTTCAGTGGGTCCTTGAGGACATCATTTCTTGACCCTTTTGGGAGTTCTCATTGTACTGCAAAAAATATGGTCTTTTGTGATAGCCTGAAAGATCCTTGAGAATATTTCTCTTCCATCAGTGTCTCTACTCTGTTGTCTAGATTGGAGCCCTCCCTACAGTAGATAATAAGGTAACAGCCAACTCTGCTAAATGTGTTTGATTAAGTCTAGATACACATTCACAGAACTTGCCTATGGTGGTAAGTTTTTGTCAGTGTGATGCCTCCATCAGATTGGCCTGTGGTCAAGACTATGGAGGCATTGTCTTGATTAATTATTGATGTGGTAAGGCCCAGTCCATGAAGGATAGGGCCACCCCTAATCAGGTATTTCTGGGTTGTATAAAAAATCAAGCTGTGCAAGTTTTGAGAAGCAAGCCAATAATCAGCATTTCTTCATGACCTCTGCTTCAATTCCTGCCTCAAGGGTTCTGTTTCGTTCTGTCAACAAAGAACTGCGATGTGGAAATGCAAAAACAGCACATTTCCTCCCCCAAGTTGCTTTCTGTCAGTGTTTTATCTCAGCAACAGAAAGCAAGCTAGGGCATTGCACTTTCTCAGAAGGCAGGAAGTGGCAGTGTTTCCCAACCATCTGCTTTCTCAACTCCTGTCCCCATTATTATCTACCATAGATTATTATTTAGAAATATCTCATTCTCCAACAACAGAATGTGAAGGCTTTTCTTTCTTTTTTTCCCTTGTTCTTTGGTTCACTAATTTCCTGAATATCAGTGCCTGAAACAGTACCTACCTAGTACATAATAAGGAACACATTTTTGGTGGTTTTGAGGTAGGGTTTCTCTGTGTAACAGCTTTGGCTGTCCTGAAACTTGCCTTGTAAACCAGGCTGGCCTTGATATCACAGAGATCTGCCAGCTTCTGCCTCCTGAGTGCTGAGATGAAAGGAACACACTTGTAAAGAGCCAGTTTATATGAAGGGTCAGATGCTCCCTACCCATTTCCTTGATGCCATATTTTATTGAATGGCTCAAAATTTGCTTTTGTTGGTTGTAGGCTCCTCTATGTATCCTGAAAAAATGTTCTCAACTTCTGCCTTTTAGATCTTTATTACTTAAATAAAGCAACCAATATCTATTTCCCGAATAGCTAAGGAACACCTCTAGTGAGTTATTTTGTTCATTGAGATATTCTACTAACTCTATCCTATGTTACTGTCACCCCAGACCCAGTCATTGCCATTGATTTCCAGGTCAAATGTCCATATAGCATGGTCTTCAGCTTCTCAATCACTCATTTCCAAGTACAGAAGACATAGCCTGTCCTCTGTCCTCTAGATTGCTTTAAGAGGTTGCAGGAGTTAAGCAGCCCTGCTGAAAACTGGAGACTACAAGAATCAGACAATCAACAACAGGGCCAGCACCATGGAATGAATTCTCATCTTGCTCCATCACTTCCCAGGCTTTTCTTTAGCCCTGGGTCTCCTGCCTCATCCCTGGAGCACACACCTTTGTCTGCATCCCTCTTTTCTCTCCCAGGTTCCCTCATTTTCTATCTATTTCCTTGACCTCCTCTCCAAAATGAATACTGTCAGAGGATGGGTGCAGCTTTGATGTAATTTCACTTTATCAAAATAGCCTCTCTGTCTGAAAGAGACACTGTTGTGCTGCCTCTTTCCAGAGTGGACATCTTTCCGTCTAGGCTAGATTCAAGTTTTACTTTCAAAAACTCAAAACAACGACAACAGCAACAACAACAGCAAAAAAAAAAAAAAAAAAAAAACCAAAAAACCAAACTCCATTAAAAACATGTTTAAAATACCAACAAGAAATTATTCCTTTATAAATATTTTGATACATTTAGAATAAGTCACAGAATGTTTATTTTACTTTAGAAGGAAGAGCTTGAGGTGGAGAAGAAGGGCCTGGGAAGGCAATATGACTCCATGAGTCACCTATGTGGGTGATGAACTTGATCCTACTGGCACTGTCTGAAGAACTGTCAGACATGTTCTAGCACTGTCCAAATTAAGTAAATGATCTCTATCTACTTAGGTTTTTACAGTGAAATGATGAGTTTCCAACATTCCCGTATTTTATTGTGAGCCTCAGGCCAGTCTCATAGTGGGTGTGTAGGTTAGACTGGCTGTTGCCGTGTTAGCGGGGTTAAATGGTGTGCTCACTGTGCTAAAGGAAGTTGTTAGATATCAAATCTTAATGCCAAACGTGGACTTAGAATTCTGGCTTGCAATTCAACTCTTCACTTTTACTTTGGTTGCAAGGTTTTAGGCAAATCAATTTCTATATTTCTCTGAACCTATATATCCTAAAAAGTGAATAATCAATAATATTAGTTTAAATAATAACTTAATGAAATTGAATTCTCAAAGTATATTCTCTTTTGATAGAAGGATGCTAGAATAAATATCAACTATTAAATCAGCAGATTAAATAGGATAAAAGTTTGCTGATATTTGAAGGCAATTTATTAAGAAATAAAATAGTGAAATCAAGAATTCAATAGGCACTTCAAGCAGAGTAGTGATAATAGTATATGTAAATTTAAGTTTAAAATGTTGACCTCTGGGCTTGTTAACAACCTTAAACTCAAAGAATAATAGCATACTTCTTCGGTAGTAGATAAGAAACCTTCTCAAGAGTGGGTGCTAGTTCTCAACATGGGAGCAGGTCCCTACATTCCTATTTGTTTCCTGTTTGGGGAGTTGATATAGGAAAACCTTCTGTATATATGTTGTTCTTATTAGTTAATGAACAAGAAAGCTGCTTTGGCCTGTGATAGGAAAGAATAGAATTAGGCAGGGAAAACTAAACTGAATGCTGGGAGAAAGAAGGTGAAGCCGGAGATGCCATGGAGCCACAAAAGGAGAAAGATGCCAGCTTCCAACCAGAACCTTGCCAGTAGGCCACTAGCTTCATGGTAAAATATAAAATAATAGAAGTGGGTTAACAAAAGATAATAAGAGCTAGCTAGCAATATGCTCAAGTGATTGGCTAAGCAGTAGTTTAAATAATATAGGCTCTGAGTGGTTATTTTGAGTCTGGGAAGCTGAGAACAACCAAGCGGCCCCAAATAACAGAGAGTTATGTCACATGTAGGCATTTGGTGTGCCCTACTACCTGAGGAACATCTTGAAAACATGTGAGAAGCCATGCCACAAACATGTTTGCATTTCTTTTATTTTCCTTGAGGATTTAGGAGCATTTATTTTATTTTAGACTATCGTATATGGGAACCATATTTACATCATTTTCCCGACCCTTCCCTCCCTCTAAATTCTCAATCTCATGATCTCTTATTCTTCATACACCACACACGCATACACACACACACACACACACACACACAATTTATAAGTGCAACCTGTTGAGTTCGGTTAGCATTTCTCATATGTATATGTGTTCATAACTAATGGTTTGGGTTTGAATCACCTATCAAGAGGCTCATCTCTGAAAAAGACTTTTTCTCCTTTTTTAGGTAGTCATTAATTACCTGTGCATGGTGTGTAACACCTTCTAGAATGTTGGTGTTTTAACAAACAAGGATATTTTGGGCTGTAAAGGAAAGAAATTGAGTAGTGAAGTGTTAACGATCCCACGTTTAGAGGAGTGAAGTCTAGCCACTAAAGAAAATTGACACCCAGAATTGGAGGCTTGCCCACTTCAGAACAACATAACCATCAACGTGGCCTCTCAGGGATACTGGTGAAAAATTTAGGACTGGAAGGAAGAGACCTAAATTTTCAGATTAAGTTTTAAAAGAAAGACATACTAGTGCAATAGTGGCACAAATGTTATGAAAGTAACCAACTACCTTTTGATCAGATTTAAGGCCCACTTTAGGAGATGGACCCCATACCTCACATTGCTAAAAAGAACAAAACCCCAAGACTAGACAGGTCATGACCAATAGGGGTAAACCTACTACTATCTTGAATGAACATAAGCAATAAAGTGGCTCCTAATGACATAATCTTATACCGATGGATCAATGACATCACTCAACCCATTCAGAGAAGCTTTTTTTCTGTCACAGATGAACACAGATATAATTAATACAGAGACCCACAACTAGACAATGTGCAGAGAACAAGCTACTTTGTGGCGCTCAGCTCTAAAATCATTGTCAAATCCCTTCTCTAAATGCTCAGGCATCTATTGTGGAAGGAGAAGGGGAATATGTAAGAATCGGAGGTAGGAGAAGACTCCAAGGGCATAGTATCTTCCAGAGAAAAAAGAACTGAAACCCATTGTGAACTCACAAAAACAGTGACGGCATGGACAAGACCTGTTCATGTTCAAACCAGACAAGATCCTAAGACTGAGAAGGAGAAGTAGACACAAAGCCTCACCCTTGGCCAAGAAACTACTTGCAACTGATACCTGCTGCTGGAAAAGGAAGAATCAGTTTCTCCAATGGAGTGTTCCTGGGAATATCAACTACAAACCAAGGCAGGTCCTGTATTCAGGAGTAGCTGGCCAACATAAAACAGGCTCTATGCATTTTTTGTGCTTTTTATTTTGCTTTGTATGTATGTGTATGTATGTATGTATGTATGTATGTATGCATATACACACAATATATATATGTATGTTTGTGTGTGTGTGTGGAGAGAAAGGCTTATTTTTTTGTTTGTTTTGATTTTTTTCTGCTTTGTATTTTTTAAGAGATGAAAAAGGAGAGAGAGAGAAAGAGAGAGAGAGGGAGAGAGAAAGCCGAGTATGTGTGAGCATGAAGTTGAGTGGTGGAAAGGTGGATGATAATGTCAAGAGTTGGAAGTGAGAAAATGTGGTGAAATTTTTGTATAGAAAAATTCTGAAATAATAAAAAATTACTTTCTCAGGAAGTGTCAGAGTCAATGAAACTTCACTGAATCTTATTCAAATCCATTTAGACATGCTCAAGCATCTTCAGCCATACGAACTTAACCTTTCACTTCTGGGACACAACAGAGGGCAACAGCAATAGCCTGTAATATTTTGGAAGTCTCTTAATTATTCCTGACCAGCAATAGAACTTCTCATGCCTGTTTTTGGGGGAGGAAGTTCCTAGATAGTCTATGAATCTTGAGGAGAGCATTTTCAGTCAAGGAGGGGAAACTTTTATTTGAACTATGTATGTCTACACTGACTTATACATATTGTAGGCCTTCTTAGGTAATCAGTACTATGATTTCTTTGATGTTTTTAGACATCTTTACTGTTATTTTACCCTCTTTTTAAATTTATCTGCCTACCCTGTCCACAACTGAAGCTTTCTCTTTTCTCATTTCCCATTAGTCCCTCTTTATTGCTTAACTCACCACCTCACAATGGTTCCTTTTTACTTCTCATTCCCTGTTTTTGGCAGTTATTGTAGATTATAGTCACATCTGGAAGAAGGCACCAACTGCTTTTCCAATACCAGATGATCAGCATCCCAGCATGCATGCACACACACACACACACACACACACCCAATAGGCCATGAATCAGAAAGAAAGTGAGGGCGGGTACTTGGGAAGTCTTGAAAGAAGAAAAGGAAATGGGAAATGATGTAATTTGTTATAATCTCAAAGAAAATATAAAAATTAAAAAGGAGAGACTAAGAAAGAAAAAAAGGAAAGCAAAGGAAAGGAAAGAAACGGAATGGAAAGGAAAGGAAAGGAAAGGAAAGGAAAGGAAAGGAAAGAAATAAAAGGAAAGATGTACCTAGGCAGGGGCTTGAGAGATACAGTCTCTTGCATAGCATGAGAACCTGAGTTGAGACCCCTACACCTACATACAGTCTCAAGTACATGCATACACAACCACACACACATGCACACACACACAAACACACACACATACAATAAGCACACACAAATACAGGGTTGTTTCTTAAAATATTATCACACATGACACACATCCACCAAAGCCTGCACTCAATTTTCTTTTGTCAGAAATTTCAGGAAAACGGCAAAATAAAGCATGTGCCAAATGTACCCTAAGAATCATTGTGTATTAGAAATTCTGTTTATTTCAGTGACTTGAAATACTACCAGGAGAAGACTCTCTCGCAGCAAATGCAAAGTGGAAACCAAACAAAATGACTCAGCTCTTGTAAACACTCTTGAACTTGCTCGAGAGCATAACCCTCCATAACACTCTTTTTAGTGACTGGCCAGAGAAGGTACCTATGGACATTTCTATCTGTAAGAACACTCTTCTGATTACTCAACCAAGCAAGCTACTTAGCTTTCACTGGCCTTGGCAAGTTAAAGACCACTTCTGTAATTCTTTTTTATTTCTTTACTTAAAATGTCTGTGATCATCGAGTAGACAGACACACATCATCACTAAGTAATTCTAAAACTTCAAGGCGTTATTTTCTCTGCTAACCTCATGCCAATAAATGATACTTTAGCCTAGGATCTATGTTCACCTTCATATATATAACACATGTGCATGTGTGCAGGCTTTGCTTGAACACATGACTAGGAAAATCTCAGGAAGCCTTATATTTTAATGCAACCAGGAAAACTTTTCCATCTTCAAGGCTCATTTTCAATAACAAAGGCTTAAAATGACACCTTTGGGGTCTCTTTGCTTTGGGTTCAAGTGTTAGTTTTCTTGCAATTACCCCAAGAGAGTTGGTATGTCCTGTCACGTTAGATATTGAGTGTCTATGATCCGATTGGTCAGAAATGCGTAGTCTCAAGAAGGAGAGTGGTTGGTGAGGGCACTGGACCCTGGAGGGCAAGGATCGAGTTACCATTGACTGACAGATGATCTCAGGAAAGAGGACCTGGGAGCACGCAGGACATACTGGACTCACAGTAGGTCTGCTAGAAGCTGAAGGCGATGTAATTTAGGCTCTGCACTCACCAGCGCTCTTTACTTCCGCTTTCCTCAGTGGGCTTTCTGACATCGTGGACATAGAGAAAAGGAAACAATAGCCCCTCTTTACAAGAATGGTGATGTGATTAGTCAGCTTTGGGTCACTCTCCCAAGATGACCGAAGCTCATGGTTCATGAAAGTGCCATGGTAAGATGCATCCCCTTTCTTCCGGCTTCTGAACAAGGCAGTGCATCACGGTGGGAATACAGGACAGAGCAAACTGCTCACTTCGTGAGTCAGATGGCAAAGGTTGGCTAGATTGCTCCTAGTGGGGCACATTCTCAATAACCTAAACACCTCTCACTAGGCCTCTTTCTTAAGGACTCATAGTACTGCCCAGGGCCACCACCACGAGAAACGCATCCTCAGCAAGTGGGGCTCTCATACCAGAAGCGAAAATAAACCCAAAAAAACCCCTCAATAGCAAAAATATTTGCTAAAATTTTGGTCAAGAAAATAAAGATGCTGGAATTTTACAGGACACTTGGTTGTTATATGTCTTGGTGCTTTTGTGTCTGTGTTCCAGGAGAAAATTCTAATGGTTTCCTGTCGTTATCCGGAGGCTTAAATGGTGGTCAGTCAGGGTCATGTGGATAGAGTTTCTCCCTTACAAGAGTTATAATTGTAGTAAATGCAGGGAGAGGCTTGTGTTTGTGATGAGTAAGCAGGAGCTTTCATAGCTTTCCCATTAGTAAACCTAAACTTTAAACTTGTGCTAAAAATAACGTCTTCTGAGAAAAGACTATTGGGATCTTGGGAAACTTGAATATGTCTTGAGGTTAAAACTTTGGTAAGAGGTTAGACTTAGATATTTGGGGGTCGATGCACACGGATTCTAGGTAAAAGCAAGATGGTGGCGCTCTTCTGAACAGGACCAAGTATAGAGTGCTCAGCCTTCCTGTCTTTGTGACTCGGGCAACAGAAAGGTTATTTGAGATGTCATATGATACAAAGTAATAAAGACTCTTCAAAAGGTGTGAATGGACACTAAAAGACTGAAACTCTGAGGTTACAAGACCAGCCAGGCACTATAAACAAGCATTGCCTAGCTCCAGCTAGAGTCCTAATTCTAAACAATTTTCACATTTCAGAGTTATAGGAGGGGAAAGCCACTGATGGCTAAATAAACAGGGTGAGTACATGATTAATGCTTTAAAACAGCAAACACTTCCCATGTGTGGCATTCTTTGCATGGACTGCTCCAGGAGACCTTGTTTTCATTGCTGCTTTGCAGTCTGTGTTTTGTTTATTTGTTCTTCTTATGTTGGATTTCTCTCTTTTCCTTTACCTTACTCTAGGGTGCAAAGTGAAAATGTCTAAAATAAGTGAAAAGTCTAAAACAATTACCAAATTTAAGACTGAGCCATAGCCACCTCAACAAACATAATTTCTCAGCAAGATAAAAATGGCTGATAAAAAGATACTGTGGGTAGATTGAGAAACACACTTAAAGCAAGGTTTATATTTCTAACAAAAAAAATCATCTAAAGAAATTCAGAGACTGAGAAGAGATGGGATCTGTTTTACTTCTTGTCTTGGGAAAATACAGAAAGTGAGGGACCCTAGGCAGGAACTTCATCTTATAGACTTAAACAATCTTGTCCTAAAAGTACATGTTTTGTATGAAGCATTGAGAATAGAACAAAATTTGATCACAAATTCATTAGGAAAAAATAATAAAACATACATGGCTGCTATGGTGTTAAAAAGTAAAAAAGAAAAAAAACAGGATTTTTTTGTTTGTTTTTATAATCCATTGAGTCCAATTTATGCAACCCATGTATGAATGAGTGTAGGTCCAACCAGTGAGGCATGGTTGACCTACTAAAGGCCAGACCATAAAGTAAAGGGACTGCCACTCACTTGTCATCTGTGCACTGCCAATAGCTCCTCATCTAGGGGTTGGAGCACATGGGCGAAGATTGGGAAATGGATTCCAGAAGAGTTAGCAGGGAGAGTGATCAAAATATATTACATCTGTCTATGAAATTCTTTAATACTAAAACTACTGTATTATAAAACAGGAAGTGTTGCATGAAAGTAAGGGAGAGGGAGACAGAAAGACACATACACATACACAGATAGGCAGAGTGAGACTGAGACAGACATAGAAACAAAGATGATTTATAAAGTGTTTGGAGAGGATTCTTGAGCCAGGTTGGTTCTCAGATCTCATCCTCTTGCAGATTGACTGACATTTTGAAAAAAATGAGAACAGAAAGTCCTGTTGGTAAAAACTTCCATGGCTGTGGTCAAGTTAATATGCTCAAATACTGAGAATATGAGCATCATTTTCAAAGTGTGGCAGAAGAATAGGGGTTCATGATCAAGTCAATGATTGCAGTTAAAATGAAACACAATCTGGCTACTCATAATAGTATATCTGAGCAGAAATTTGAATAGCTTTATGAACGAGATGGAGTCCATAACACAGATGTAGATAACTCTCACTCACGCGGGGCTTGTCCAGTGTAAGGATGGGACACGCATGGACATTCTGTGTTTCTTGCCAGCTCCTCATCCAGCCCTCACCTGCTTTCCTGGAACAATGTGTACATACCTGGTCATCATCTGTGAGTGAAGGTTTGTTTGGAGGACACTTGAAAAGTGTCTGTTTGTGATCTAGCGTTTACTTATTTCTATTTAGTTTCATGATTTGTATATAGCAGGTCTACACTGGACACAGGTACAACTTCCCTGGGCTTTCAAGAAAAAGCATGACTCACTAGAACATTTGGACCACAGGCTCTCATCTGTGGAGAGTCCTTCTAAGCCTTGCAGATACATTTTGGAAGTGATTCGCATAGGAAATTAGCAAGAAGAGAAATAGACTGGCTGCGAGGTGTTGTATAGATCCAGGGTCACAACATTCAGTCCTTCAGGGCTGTGATTGTTCTTAAATGCTGTCATAGTCAAAGAAACCTAGTGTCTTCGTGACATAGAAAACACAGCATCTTTGCTTGTATCTTCTGAAGACTATTGTCCCCTGTATTGTTCCTGGACAACTTGAAAGGCACTTTTTAGATTACACTCTAAAATACAGTATTCAGACAGAGTGACCATTCTACAAAATTGGTTGTAAATGATTTGATGCCTCTGTTTGAATTAAGTGTTGTGAGTCAGGTTTTGGCAAGCGCTCTGGAAGCTACACACATGAAAACACCCACTCCTTGAGAACTTGTAGTCTAGGTGTGTTGCAAGAGGGCCCATTTGTTCGTCCCGGCTGCCCAGCTAGCTTAGCCCCAAAATAATCTCACAGAAAGCTGTATTATTTAAAACACTTCTTGGCCCATTAGCTCTAATTTCTTATTGGCTCTCACATCTTAATTTAACCCATGTCTATTAATCTGTATATCGCCACATGACAGTGGCTTACTGGGTAAAATTTCAGCATCTGTCTCTAGCGAATTCATGGCATCTCTTTGACCCTGCCATTCTTTTTCCCAGCATTCAGTCCAATCCCTCTGCCTACCTAAGTTCTACTCTATCAACAGGCCAAGGCAGTTTTTTTATTCATTAATGTTAATCACAGCACACAGAGGGGACTCCCACATCATAGGTGGATGTAGACACATTAACACCAAGTTATAAAGGGCAGGACAGAATGGAGTAAAGGAAGCCATAGGCTGAAGCTATGGGTGTGCAGGGGTAGAACTAATCTAGTAAAATAGCCTTATGAGAAAGTACATTTTAAATGATGCATACTTTAAATGATGCATAAGATCATATATATAGTGACTGTAGTTGTTATATATAATGTGAATCTTAGGACTTGTTGTCATGTTGTTTGTAAACTGGTGTGTGTTATTCTGTACATGATACTATGATACTGGTTTTTATTAAGAACATTTTTTTAAAATTAAAAAGCTAGGTGGCAGTGGTACATGTCTTTAATCCCAGGAAGCAGACGCAGGTGGAACTCCATGAGTTTCAGGCCAGCCTAGTCTATAGACCAAGTTATATAACAGCCAAGGATACAAAGAAAAACCCTGTCTCAAAAAGAACATTTTCTTATAAGCATATAATGTACTTTGACTATGCGCCTTCACACTGGATATTAAGGTCGCTTCTCTCCTCCTGCCCCTTCTAACAAGAATCTTTTTTCTTCCCTTAAAGTGTGACTTCTACTTAGTTCTTTTTTGATTGGTTTTATTATTCTATACATTTTTGTCTGTTTCCCTCCCTTCCTACTCTCTGAACTTCAATCCTCTCTCATGACTCATGCTCCCAATTTACTAAAGAAATCTTGTCACCTTTTCTTTTCTATGTAGTTCCATGTTTGTCTCTCTTAAGGTCCTCTTTGTTGTCTAGGTTCTTTGAGATTGTGGACTGTGAGCTGGTTTTCCTTTGTTTTATATCTAAAAGCCACTTATGAGTAAGTACATAATATATTTGTCCTCCTGGGTCTGAGTTACCTCACTCAGTATGTTTTTTTCTAGATCCATCCATTTGCTTGCAATTTTAAAGATGTCCTTAGTTTTAGCACTGAGTAGTACTCCACTGTGTAAATGTACCACATCTTCCTTATCCATTCTTCTGCTGAGGAGCATCTAGGTTGTTTCCAAGTTCTGATTATTACAAATAATGCTGCTTTGAACAAAGTTGAGCATATGTCCTTGTATTATGATTGAGCACTATTTGGGTATATACCCAAAGTGGTATTGCTGGGTCTTGAGGTATACTGTTTCATAATTTTCTGAGAAATTGCCATACCAATTTCCAACAACAATAGAGGAGTGTTCCCTTAACCCACAGTCTCTCCAGTCTAATTTGCCATTAGTGCTTTTGATCTTGGCCATTCTGACAGGTGTAAGATGGAATCTCAGAGTAATTTTGATTTGCATTTCTCTGATGTCTAAGGATGTTGATCATTTCCTTAAGTGCCTTTCAGCCATTTGAGATTTGTCTGTTGACTTTGAAGAAAGAAAATGAAGAAGACACCAGGAAATGGAAAGATCTCCAGTGCTCTTAGGTAGGTAGAATTATCATAGAAAAATGGCATTTTTGCCAAAAGCAGTCCACAGATTCAATGCAATGACCATCATAATCCAAGCAAGATTCTTTACCGACTTAGTAAAAACAATACTCAACTTCATAGAAAAAAGCAAAAAACCCCAGGATAGCCAAAACTATCCTGTACAATAAAGGAACTTCTGAAGGCATCACCGTCCCTGACTTCAAACTACTTTAAAGCTGCAGTACTGAAAGCAGCCTGGTATTGGCATAAAAACAGACAGGAGGACCAATCGAATCAATTTGATGACCCAGATATCAATTCACACCTGCAACCATCTGATTTTTGACAAAAAAGCTAAAAATATAAAATGAAAAAAAAGAAAGCATATTTAACTTTCTTAAATATGTAACTTAAATATAAATGGTGCTGGTATTACTGGATATCAACATGTAGAAGAATGAAAATAGATCCATATCTATCATCATGCACAAAACTCAAGTCCAAATGGATCAAAGACCTCAACAAATAACCAACCACAATGAACCTCATAGAAGAGAGAGTGGGAAGTATGCTTGAAGGTATTGGCACAGAAGACCACTTCCTAAATAGAACCCCAGTAGCACAGACACTGAGAGCATCAATTAATAAATGGGACCTCCTGAAACTGAGATGATTCTGTAAAGCAAAAGACAGTCAATAAGACTAAATGACAGCTTACAGAATGGGAAAAGATCTTTACCAACCCCAAGTTGGACAGAGGAATGATCGCTAAAATAAACAAAGAACTCAAGAAACTTGACATAAAAAGAATAAACAATCCAATAAAAAATGGGTTACAGACCAAAACAGAGAACTCTAATCAGACTTCTACTTTCATATGTTATTTGTTATAGTTATATGAAATCTAGGATCCACACATGATTAAAAAAAGCAATATTTGTTTTTCTCAGTCTGACTTAATTCATTTAATATGATGATGTCTAGCTGCATCCCCTTTTCCTGTGAATTTCATTCCCTTTTACAGCTAAATGCAATTCCAGCGCATGTATACACCATAGATTTTAATCCAGCCCACACTGACTATCACATGGATTTAATCTATAAATTAATTATTATCAATATAGCTGTGATAAACACCTGTGTGCAAGTGTGTCTGTGATGTGTTGGTGTGAAGTATTGTGAAACTATCAAGGGATGCTATAGCTAGGTTGGTCATATAGTGGGGCTATTTTTTAATTTTACTTTTTAACAGAAAAGAAACTACTTTTTTCATTTTACACACTATTCCCAATTTCTACTTCCTCCTCTCCCCCCATTTTCTCCACCTTTCCCCCAAACTCACCCCCATCCACTCCTCAGAGAGGGTAAGGCACATATCTAGACTGAGCAAGGTATCCACCCAAAGGGAATGCACTCCCCAAAAGCCAGTACCAGCAGTAGGGATAAACCCTGGTGCCACTGTCAGTAGCCCCACAGTCAGCCCCAGCCATGCAGCTGTCACCCACATTCAGGGGGTCTAGTTTGGTCCTATCCTGGTTCCTTGACTGTCTGACTGGAGTTGGTGAGCTCCCATTAGCTCAGATAGACTGTTTCAGTGGGTGTCCCCATCATGGTCTTGACCTCTTTGCTCATATTCTCACTCCTCCCACTCTTCAACTGGACTTTGGGAGCTCAGTCCAGGGCTTCTTTTGGGGGTCTCTGCCTCTGTTTCTATCAGTTGCTGGATGAAGGTTCTATAGTAACTGTTATTCTCTAAAAAACGGTGGGTGTTCCGAGCAGGGCAGTGGTGGGTGACACAAGGGACTGGGGTTCCCCTAGGGCCGCTGTGGGCCATGAGGGTCATGAGGCCCACCACTCGAGGTCTCAGTAGGTCCCAGGTGGGTGGGAGACCGCTCGGTGAGAGACACATACATCATGTAGAGAGAGTATGGATATAGAGTTTATTTTATTTAGTGGGTTATGGAAGGGAAGGAGAGGGAGGAGAAGGAAAGGAGGGAGGGAGAGAGAGAGAGAGAGAGGGAGAGAGAGAGAGAGAGAGAGAGAGAGAGAGAGAGAGAGAGAGAGAGGAAGCAACCACCTATTCAGACGAGGGACAGGGAGAGAGAGAGTACAGGCTGGAGGAGGCACAAGATCTGCTTCCCTTGGCAGAAGGGGGGAGTGGGCGGGGCTTGTCTCTTAAGGGGACAGGGTAAACAGTTGTCAGGACAGAATATAACGTTGACAATTAAGATAGTCATCAATCTTACTACAGGGCCAGGCCAGTTCAGACACCCTCTCCACTATTGCTTAGAGCCTTAGCTGGGGTGATCTTTGTGGATTAGTGGGAATTTCTCTAGTGTCGGGTTTCTTGCTAGATCCATAATGGCTCCTGTTGACTGAAGTTTCTGCCTGGTTCCCACAATTGTTAAGTCCCAAAGAAATCACACAAAGGTCTACATTAGTTATAAACTGATTGGCCCTGTATTTCAGGCTCCTTACTAACTCTTATAACTTATATTAACCCATTATTCTTTTCTATGTAAGCCACGTGGCTCGGTACCTTATTCGGTGAGGCAGTCATATCTTGCTTCTTCTGTGGCTGGAGCCCTGCCTCTGCTTTCTGCCTGGTTGTCCTGCCTATACTTCCTGCCTGGCTACTGACCAATCAGCGTTTATTTAAAATATAATTGACAGAATACAGATCATTGTTCCACACCAGGCTCCCTTAATCAAAATATCTCTTTTCTTGCTCTTCCACTCTGTCCTTCCTCCATTTCAACTATTTTATTCCCTCAAGTTCTCCTCTTCCCTCCTTTCTCCCTTTCTTCTCTTCTTTTCTCCTTCCATCCTCCCTTTTTCTCTCACCCCCATGTAATGTGGGATTTACCTCTGTTTGCTGCGAATATCATTGGTTTTAATAAAGAAGCTGGTTGGGGCCTGTGTTAGGGTAGAGTAGAGCTAGGTGGGGAAAACTAAACTAAATGCTGGGAGAAAAAAGGCAGAGTCAGTAAGAAGCCATGTCACCCTGCCAGAGAGAGATGTTGAAGGGAACTTTACCTGGTAAGCCACAGCCACGTGGTGATACAAAGATGAATGGAGATGGGTTAATTTAAAATATGAGTTAGCCAGAAATTTGCTTAAGCTATTGACCAAATAGTATTGCAAATAATAGTTTCTGTGTGATTATTTTGGGAGTCTGAACAGCTGGAAAATGAACAAACAGCCTCATACTACACCCATGCACCCAATTTTGTCAGAAGATCTTGTCTGTTTCCTAGTGGGGCTGTTTTTAAGGATGGGTAAAACATTCATTCTGATTTTCATAGTAAATGGGATAATTTACATTCCACCACCATTGATTAAATGTTTCTATTTCTTGACATCTTGCCAAATATTTGCTGTTATTTGTTTCATTTATATTTTTAAAATTGCATTTTAATAAATTTATTTTGTGTGCCCATGCATGCATAGCATAAAAATAGATCTCACAGGGCAACCTGTGTGAGTAACTTCTCTCCTTTACCCAGGGATTGGGCTCAGGATGTAAGGATTCTCAGTCCTCCATCTAACCAGCAACTCTTATTGTTTTCATAATGATTGACTTTCTGACTGAAGTGAAGTGAAATCTAATTTAGTTTTAGCTTGTTTCCCTGATAGCTGTGCTGAACATTTTTAATGAAATCATTTTTCATTACATGTAATTAATTAATTAATTAATTGACCAACTTAGTAATTTTCGTGTGTATGCCTTCATGTGCATGCATACACATGAGTGCCATAACACAAGTGTGGACAGAGGACATCTTATGAGTGTTGGTTCATTCCTTTCATGATTTGGGTCCTAGGAATCAAATTCAGGTCTCTCTGGCATGGCAACAAGTATCTTTATTGTCAGGCCATCTATCTGGCCCATTGACCATTCTTAAGTATGCCTAATTTTCATTTGCATTTCAGTTTTGATAGCAGTCTGTTCATTATCCTATTTATTGTTTGGGTTGTTTGATCTCTTTGTATTTATTTTGGAGTTTTTTATATTCTAGCTATTAATATTCTGCTAAGTGTATAACAGTACCCTCTACCATTCTGTAAGCCATATATATTTGCACTCAGTGGACTGCTTCCTTTGCTGTGTATGTTTTTTTTATTTTTATGAGGTCCCATGTGTCAGTTGTTACCATTTATTTCTTGAATGACAAGAGTTATTTTCAGAAAGTCTTTGCCAGTACCAATCCCTTGAATTATTTTCCTTACATTTTTATATATCACTTTTAGATGTTTCAGGTCTTACATGAAAATCTTTGAGTTAATTTTCATACATGGCAATGGGCAGTGTTCTAGTTTAATTCTTCTATGTCTGGATCACCAGTTTTCCACGCATCATTTGCCGAAGAGGTTATTGCATGTTTTTGGCATTCTTGTTAAGAATTAAGACCCTGTAACTTCTGGGGAATTCATACCTGGGTGGTAGGTTTATTAGTTCTAAGATTTTTCTTATATAGTCCGAGGATCTAATATATAGAACCATACCCTCCACACTAAAGATACTTTGTTTTCTTCCTTTCCTATTTTATCTTTCTTTTTAATTTCCTTCTTTTGTCTTATTGCACTGGCTAAGAGTTCAAGTATTATACCAAATAACAGTACAGAAGCTGAACACTTTCACCTTGTTCCTTCTCTGGATACAAACGATTTGAACTTTTCTACATTTAGTATACTATGGAGTACAGATTTATTGTATGTAGTCTTTATTATATTCATGCAGGTTCTATGTATAACTAATTTCTTCCAGACTCTTACCATGAATAGGTCTTGATTTTGCCAAAAGAATCTTCTGCATCTATTCAGATATTATGTGAATTCTGGTCTTGAATAATTTTTTGAAGTTAGTTATATTTATTGGTTTGTATGTTGAACCATCGTTGTAACACCAGAAAGAAGCCAGCTTGATCATGGTTGTGGTGGTTTGAATGAAAATAGTCATCATAGGCTCCTAGGGAAGGGTACTATTTGAAAGGATAAGAAGGGGCATACTTATCCCTAAACAATCAGGCTGTTGTTAAGACTATAGGTTGCTTTCCACAAACTGACAGCAAGGCCCATTGTTGAAGACAACATCCACACAACTAATTGAATATAGAAAGACCAAACTGGAGAGGGCCTTCGGAGTGGTGAGGTGATTCGGGCCCCCCGGCGAGGGGAAGCTAGGACTCTCCCCGACCCCATAGTCTCCCAGGTCAGCCTGCTCTGCTGGCTCCACCCTGCTAGCTTCCCCGCCAGCCATCCCAGCTTCCATCCAGAGGGCCTTCGGAGTGGTGAGTTGATTCGGGCCCGCGAAAGGGGCCCGGCGAGGGGGAGCTAGGACTCTCCCCGACCCCATAGACTCCCAGGTCAGCCTGCTCTGCTGGCTCCACCCTGCTAGCTTCCCCGCCAGCCATCCCAGCTTCCATCCAGAGGGCCTTCGGAGTGGTGAGTTGATTCGGGCCCGCGGCAGGGGCCCTGCGAGGGGGAGCTAGGACTTTCCCCGACCCCATAGACTCCCAGGTCAGCCTGCAGTGCTGTTTCCACCCTGCTAGGCTCTCCCACCTGCCATCCCAGCTACCATCCAGGTACAAATTTCTATATTTCTCCCCTCCCACTGAGTCCATAAAATTTCCCCAGTTCAGCTGCCTTGCACACTGGGCCTGCTCTGTAGGGGCATCCCGGAAAGAGGCAGTGCCTGTGCTTCAATACCCTGCTTGGGGAAAGGTAGGCATTCTATCAGTGAACTCCCTGCCCAACAAGGGAACCTGACCCGATACCAGAAGTTCCAATAGAGAGCATTTGAAGGAAGAGATGGGCAGACGCCAAGGCAAGACCTCCTCCAACAATCTGAAAAACAACATGAAAATATCAGATCCCAATGACCCTACAACAGAAGGATTTGAACACTCTAACCCAGATGAAGTGGAAAAAAGTGCCATTATGAAAGCAATAGAGTCCCTTAAACAGGATATGAATAACTCCCTTAAGGAACTGGTCGAGAAGTATAACAAAAAGTTTGAAGAAATGAGTATAGAAATGGATGAGAAATATAACAAAAAGTTTGAAGAAATAAGTAAATCCGTGAGTGATACCCTGAGAAACCAAGAAAAAACAATCAAACAAGTAAAGGAAACAGTCCAAGAATTGAAAACTGAAATGGAGGCAATGAAGAAAACACAAAACGAGAACCGGCTGGATATGGAAAACCTAGGTAAACGAGCGGAGACTACAGAATCAAGCATAACCAATAGAATACAAGAGATAGAAGAACGAATCTCAGATTCTGAAGATACCATAGAGAAAATAAATGCTCTGGTCAGAGAAAACGGCAAATCCAACAAATTCTCTTCACAAAACATTCAGGAAATCTGGGACACAATAAAAAAACCAAATCTAAGAATAATAGGGATTGAAGAAGGAGAGGAACTGCAGATCAAAGGCCCAGAAAATATATTCAACAAAATTATAGAAGAAAACTTTCCCAACCTAAAGAACGATATTCCTATGAAGGTTCAAGAAGCATACAGAACACCGAATAGATTGGATCAGAAAAAAACATCCCCGCGTCATATAATAATCAAAACACAAAACATAAATATTAAAGAAAAAATTTTAAGAGCTGCAAAGGAAAAAGGTCAAGTAACTTATAAAGGTAAACCTATCAGGCTTACACCGGATTTCTCTATGGAAACCATGAAAGCCAGAAGATCCTGGATAGAGGTACTGCAGAAACTAAGAGACCATGGATGCAAACCCAGACTAATATACCCTGCCAAGCTACTGTTCACTATCAACGGAGAAAACAAAATATTCCAGGATAAAAACAAATTTAAACAATACGTAGCTACTAATCCAGCCTTACAGAGAATATTAGAAGGAAAATCACTACCGAAGGAATCCAACATTCCCAACACGGCCTACAATAACTCGAACATCTAGCGACCATTCACAAGCACAAATTAAAGAAGAAAAACACATATACTCTACTACCTAACAAAAAAAAAATGACCGGAGTCAACAACCACTGGTCATTAATATCACTGAATATCAATGGAATCAATTCACCTATAAAGAGGCACAGACTTAGAGATTGGATACGAAAACAGGATCCAACATTCTGCTGTTTACAAGAAACACACCTCAACCACAAAGACAGACACCTACTCAGAGTAAAGGGTTGGGAAAAGGTTTTCCAAGCAAATGGACCTAAGAAACAAGCGGGCGTGGCCATTCTAATATCTAACAAAATCGACTTCAAACTAAAATCAATCAGAAGAAATGGAGATGGACATTTCATACTCATAACAGGAACAATTCATCAGGAGGAAGTATCAATCCTGAATATCTATGCTCCTAATATAAAGGCACCCACATATGTAAAAGAAACTCTTCTAGAACTCAAGGCGGTCATCAAACCACACACACTAATAGTAGGAGACTTCAACACTCCTCTCTCACCAATGGACAGGTCAATCAGACAGAAACCAAACAGAGAATTGAGAGACCTATTGGAGGTATTGAATCAAATGGACTTAACAGACATCTATAGAACACTCCACCCAAATAGGAAAGAATATACCTTTTTCTCTGCAGCTCATGGAACCTTCTCGAAAATTGACCACATACTCGGTAACAAAGCAAACTTCCACAGATACAAAAAAATATTAGTAACTACCTGTGTCTTGTCAGATCACCATGGACTAAAATTAGAATTCAACAACAATGCTCCCCCCAGGAAGCCAACAAACTCATGGAAACTGAACAGTCAACTACTAAATCACCCCTGGGTCAAGGAAGAAATAAAGAAAGAAATTAAACTCTTCCTTGAATTTAATGAAAACAAAGACACAGCATACTCAAACCTATGGGACACTATGAAAGCAGTGCTAAGAGGAAAGTTAATAGCACTAAGTGCCCAATTAAAGAAAGCGGAGAAAGCACACATTGGAGAATTAACAGCACAATTGAAAGATCTAGAAAAAAAAGAAGCTGATTCACCCAGGAGGTCTAGAAGACTGGAAATAATCAAACTGAGGGCTGAAATCAACAAAATAGAAACAGAGAAAACAATCCAAAGAATCAATGAATCAAAGAGCTGGTTCTTGGAGAAAATCAACAAGATTGACAAACCCCTAGCCAAGTTAATCAAACGGCAGAGAGAGAACATGCAAATTAATAAGATCAGAAATGAAAAGGGGGACATAACCACAGACACAGAGGAAATTCAGAGAATCATTAGATCTTACTATGAAAGTTTATATGCCACAAAGTTGGAAAATGTAAAAGAAATGGACATTTTTTTAGATAAGTACCATATACCAAAGTTGAACCAAGAACAGGTGAACAATCTAAATAGACCTGTTAGTCGCGAAGAATTAGAAGCTGTTATCAAAAATCTCCCTACCAAAAAAAGCCCAGGACCAGATGGTTTCAATGCAGAATTCTACCAGAACTTCCAGGAAGAGCTAATACCTATACTCCTTAACGTATTCCACAATATAGAAACAGAAGAGTCATTGCCTAACTCCTTTTATGAAGCTACAGTTACCCTAATACCAAAACCACACAAAGACACAACCAAGAAAGAGAATTACAGGCCAATCTCACTCATGAACATCGACGCGAAAATTCTCAATAAAATACTGGCAAACCGAATCCAAGAGCACATTAGAAAAATTATCCATTATGATCAAGTCGGCTTCATTCCAGAGATGCAGGGCTGGTTCAACATACGCAAATCTATCAATGTAATCCATCATATAAATAAACTGAAAGAAAAAAACCATATGATCATCTCACTAGATGCTGAAAAAGCATTTGACAAAATTCAACACCCATTTATGATAAAGGTGTTGGAGAGACTGGGGATACAAGGATCATACCTAAATACAATAAAAGCAATATACAGCAAGCCGACAGCTAACATCAAACTGAATGGAGAGAAACTCAAAGCCTTTCCACTAAAATCAGGAACGCGACAAGGCTGTCCACTCTCTCCATACCTCTTCAATATAGTGCTTGAAGTTCTAGCAATAGCAATAAGACAACATAAGGAGTTCAAGGGGATTCGAATTGGAAAGGATGAAGTTAAACTTTCGTTATTTGCTGACGATATGATAGTTTACATAAGTGACCCCAAAAACTCTACCAAAGAACTCCTACAGCTGATAAACACCTTTAGTAACGTGGCAGGATACAAGATCAACTCCAAAAAATCAGTGGCCCTCCTATACACAAAGGATAAAGAAGCAGAGAGGAAAATCAGAGAAGCATCACCTTTCATGATAGCCACAAATAGCATAAAATATCTTGGGGTTACTCTAACCAAGGAAGTGAAAGACCTATTTGACAAAAACTTTAAGTCTTTGAAGAAAGAAATTGAGGAGGATACCAGAAAATGGAAAGACCTCCCCTGCTCTTGGATTGTGAGAATCAACATAGTAAAAATGGCAATTCTACCAAAAGCAATCTATAGATTCAATGCAATCCCCATCAAAATCCCATCAAACTTCTTCACAGACCTTGAGAGAACAATAATCAAGTTTATATGGCAAAACAAAAAACCCAGGATAGCCAAAACAATCTTATATAATAAAAGAACTTCTGGAGGCATTACCATCCCTGACTTCAAACTCTATTTTAGAGCTACAGTATTGAAAACAGCTTGGTATTGGCATAAGAACAGAGAAGTCGACCTATGGAATCGAATAGAAGACCCAGATATTAACCCACAAACTTATGAACACCTAATTTTCGACAAGGGAGCTAAAGGTATACAATGGAAGAAGGAAAGCATCTTTAACAAATGGTGCTGGCATAACTGGATGTCAACCTGTAAAAAAATGAAAGTAGATCCATATCTATCACCATGCACAAAAATCAAGTCCAAATGGATTAAAGACATCAACATTAATCCGTCCACTTTGAACCTGATAGAAGAGAAAGTGGGAAGTAGTCTACAAGATTTAGGCACAGGAGGCCTCTTCCTAAGCAAGACCCCAGCAGCACAGACAATAAGAGAAACAATGAATAAATGGGATCTACTGAAACTGGGAAGCTTCTGTAAAGCAAAGGACACTGTCAGTAGGACAAAAAGGCTGCCTTCTGACTGGGAGAAGATCTTCACCAACCCCTCATCAGACAAAGGTCTGATCTCCAAAATATACAAAGAACTCAAGAAACTAGGCACTAAAACTCTAATTAACCCAATTAAAAAATGGGGTACTGAACTTAACAGAGAATTCACAACAGATGAACTTCGAATGGCCAGAAGACACTTAAGGTCATGCTCAACCTCCTTAGCGATCAGGGAAATGCAAATCAAAACCACTTTGAGATACCATCTTACACCTGTCAGAATAGCTAAAGTCAAAAACACCAATGATATCCTATGCTGGAGAGGATGTGGGGTGAGGGGAACACTCATCCATTGTTGGTGGGAATGCAAACTCGTGAAGCCACTGTGGAAATCAGTGTGGCGGTTTCTCAGGAAACTGGGAGTCAACCTACCTCAGGACCCAGCAATTCCACTCTTGGGAATATACCCTAAAGATTCCCGATCATACTACAAAAGCATTTGTTCTACTATGTTCATAGCAGCACTATTTGTAATAGCCAGAACCTGGAAACAGCCTAGGTGCCCCTCAATAGAAGAATGGTTAAAAAAGGTGTGGAACATATACACATTAGAGTTTTACTCAGCGGTAAAAAACAATGACATCTTGAATTTTGCATGCAAATGGATGGAAATTGAAAACGCTTTACTGAGTGAGGTAAGCCAGACCCAAAAAGAGGAACACGGTATGTATTCACTCATAAGTGGATTCTAACCATAATTAAAGGTCTTTGAGCCTATTATTCGTGATCCTAGAGAAGCTAAATAAGAAGATGAACCTGATGAAGATTATTTAGCTATCCACCAGGAGGTAGGAAATAGACAAGAGTCCCAGGTAACCTCGGGTGCATGGGGGGGAGGGAGGGTCGATGGAAGGGGAGAAGGTTAGAGAGAAGGGAGTAGGGGAAGAAAGGGGAAAGCTTGGTGGCCTGGGATGGGGGGGGAGGGAGGAAGGATGAATATGGGATCAGGGAAGATTATATTTCAACTAAGGGACCCATTTTAGGGTTTACAGGAGACTTGATTATATATGGGATCCCAGGTCCAAGGAGAGATCCCCCAGATTGCTCTCTGGACAGAGGAGTGGGTGCCTGAATAGGCCGTGGCCCATGTCCATACTGATGTATATTTTGCTTATCACCATAGATCCTGCATCTGACGAAGGATGGCGATACAGTCGGTGACCCATATTGCAGCACCGGACTGAGCCCCCCGAGGTCCAAATGAGGAGCAGAAGGAGGAAGAACATGAAAAACGAAATCAGTACTGCGAGGGATGCTATCACCCACTGATACAAGGGAACGGATCTGATGAGAGTTTACCAAGGCCAGTTGGACTGGGACTGAAAGAGGACGTGATCTAACCAGACTCTCCGAATTTGGCCGGATTCTCTGACTGAGGCTGACCCGAAGTCTTTCTGAAAAGCCATTGACTATGATACTGGGACCTGTTTCCTCTACATATAATGGATTTTGGGGATCCAGTCTGTTTGGACACTCACCTTCCTGGACCTGGAGGGAGGGGGAAGGAACTGGAACTTCCCACATGGCAGGAAACCCTGACTGCCCTGGGGGACGAAGAGGGAGGAGGAGGGGGAGTAGGGGGAGTGGGAGGGTGTTGGGAGGGGGGGTGGAAATGGAAACTTTTATAATTTAATAAAATTTACTAAAAAAAAAAAAAAAAACTTTCCCAACCTAAAGAACAATATTCCTATGAAGGTTCAAGAAGCATACAGAACACCGAATAGATTGGATCAGAAAAAAACATCCCTGCGCCATATAATAATCAAAACACAAAACGTAAATATTAAAGAAAAAATTTTAAGAGCTGCAAAGGAAAAAGGTCAAGTAACTTATAAAGGTAAACCTATCAGGCTTACACCGGATTTCTCTATGGAAACCATGAAAGCCAGAAGATCCTGGATAGAGGTACTGCAGAAACTAAGAGACCATGGATGCAAACCCAGACTACTATATCCAGCCAAGCTATTGTTCACTATCAATGGAGAAAACAAAATATTCCAGGATAAAAACAAATTTAAACAATACGTAGCTACTAATCCAGCCTTACAGAGAATATTAGAAGGAAAATCACTACCGAAGGAATCCAACATTCCCAACACGATCTACAATAACTCGAACATCTAGCGACCATTCACAAGCACAAATCAAAGAAGAAAAACACATACACTCTACTACCTAAAAAAAAAAAAAAATGACCGGAGTCAACAACCACTGGTCATTAATATCACTTAATATCAATGGAATCAATTCACCTATAAAGAGGCACAGACTTAGAGATTGGATACGAAAACAGGATCCAACATTCTGCTGTTTACAAGAAACACACCTCAACCACAAAGACAGACACCTACTCAGAGTAAAGGGTTGGGAAAAGGTTTTCCAAGCAAATGAACCTAAGAAACAAGCGGGCGTGGCCATTCTAATATCTAACAAAATCGACTTCAAACTAAAATCAATCAGAAGAAATGGAGATGGACATTTCATACTCATAACTGGAACAATTCATCAGGAGGAAGTCTCAATCCTGAATATCTATGCTCCTAATATAAAGGCACCCACATATGTAAAAGAAACTCTTCTAGAACTCAAGGCGGTCATCAAACCACACACACTAATAGTAGGAGACTTCAACACTCCTCTCTCACCAATGGACAGGTCAATCAGACAGAAACCAAACAGAGAATTGAGAGACCTATTGGAGGTATTGAATCAAATGGACTTAACAGACATCTATAGAACACTCCACCCAAATAGGAAAGAATATACCTTTTTCTCTGCAGCTCATGGAACCTTCTCGAAAATTGACCACATACTCGGTAACAAAGCAAACTTCCACAGATACAAAAAAATATTAGTAACTACCTGTGTCTTGTCAGATCACCATGGACTAAAATTAGAATTCAACAACAATGCTCCCCCCAGGAAGCCAACAAACTCATGGAAACTGAACAGTCAACTACTAAATCACCCCTGGGTCAAGGAAGAAATAAAGAAAGAAATTAATCTCTTCCTTGAATTTAATGAAAACAAAGACACAACATACTCAAACCTATGGGACACTATGAAAGCAGTGCTAAGAGGAAAGTTCATAGCACTAAGTGCCCAATTAAAGAAAGCGGAGAAAGCACACATTGGAGACTTAACAGCACACTTGAAAGATCTAGAAAAAGAAGAAGCTGATTCACCCAGGAGGTCTAGAAGACTGGAAATAATCAAACTGAGGGCTGAAATCAACAAAATAGAAACAGAGAAAACAATCCAAAGAATCAATGAATCAAAAAGCTGGTTCTTGGAGAAAATCAACAAGATTGACAAACCCCTATCCAAGTTAATCAAACGGCAGAGAGAGAACATGCAAATTAATAAGATCAGAAATAAAAAGGGGGACATAACCACAGACACAGAGGAAATTCAGAGAATCATTAGATCTTACTATGAAAGTTTATATGCCACAAAGTTGGAAAATGTAAAAGAAATGGACATTTTTTTAGATAAATACCATATACCAAAGTTGAACCAAGAACAGGTGAACAATCTAAATAGACCTGTTAGTCGCGAAGAGTTAGAAGCTGTTATCAAAAATCTCCCTACCAAAAAAAGCCCAGGACCAGATGGTTTCAATGCAGAATTCTACCAGAACTTCCAGGAAGAGCTAATACCTATACTCCTTAACGTATTCCACAATATAGAAACAGAAGAGTCATTGCCTAACTCCTTTTATGAAGCTACAGTTACCCTAATACCAAAACCACACAAAGACACAACCAAGAAAGAGAATTACAGGCCAATCTCACTCATGAACATCGACGCGAAAATTCTCAATAAAATACTGGCAAACCGAATCCAAGAGCACATTAGAAAAATTATCCATTATGATCAAGTCGGCTTCATTCCAGAGATGCAGGGCTGGTTCAACATACGCAAATCTATCAATGTAATCCATCATATAAATAAACTGAAAGAAAAAAACCATATGATCATCTCACTAGATGCTGAAAAAGCATTTGACAAAATTCAACACCCATTTATGATAAAGGTGTTGGAGAGACTGGGGATACAAGGATCATACCTAAATATAATAAAAGCAATATACAGCAAGCCGACAGCTAACATCAAACTGAATGGAGAGAAACTCAAAGCCTTTCCACTAAAATCAGGAACGCGACAAGGCTGTCCACTCTCTCCATACCTCTTCAATATAGTGCTTGAAGTTCTAGCAATAGCAATAAGACAACATAAGGGGATCACGGGGATTCGAATTGGAAAGGATGAAGTTAAACTTTCGTTATTTGCTGACGATATGATAGTGTACATAAGCGACCCCAAAAACTCTACCAAAGAACTCCTACAGCTGATAAACACCTTTAGTAACGTGGCAGGATACAAGATCAACTCCAAAAAATCAGTGGCCCTCCTATACACAAAGGATAAAGAAGCAGAGAGGGAAATCAGAGAAGCATCACCTTTCATGATTGCCACAAATAGCATAAAATATCTTGGGGTTACTCTAACCAAGGAAGTGAAAGACCTATTTGACAAAAACTTTAAGTCTTTGAAGAAAGAAATTGAGGAGGATACCAGAAAATGGAAAGACCTCCCCTGCTCTTGGATTGTGAGAATCAACATAGTAAAAATGGCAATTCTACCAAAAGCAATCTATAGATTCAATGCAATCCCCATCAAAATCCCATCAAACTTCTTCACAGACCTTGAGAGAACAATAATCAAGTTTATATGGCAAAACAAAAAACCCAGGATAGCCAAAACAATCTTATATAATAAAAGAACTTCTGGAGGCATTACCATCCCTGACTTCAAACTCTATTATAGAGCTACAGTATTGAAAACAGCTTGGTATTGGCATAAGAACAGAGAAGTCGACCTATGGAATCGAATAGAAGACCCAGATATTAACCCACAAACTTATGAACACCTAATTTTTGACAAGGGAGCTAAAGGTATACAATGGAAGAAGGAAAGCATCTTTAACAAATGGTGCTGGCATAACTGGATGTCAACCTGTAAAAAAATGAAAGTAGATCCATATCTATCACCATGCACAAAAATCAAGTCCAAATGGATTAAAGACATCAACATTAATCCGTCCACTTTGAACCTGATAGAAGAGAAAGTGGGAAGTAGTCTACAAGATTTAGGCACAGGAGGCCTCTTCCTAAGTAGGACCCCAGCAGCACAGACAATAAGAGAAACAATGAATAAATGGGATCTACTGAAACTGGGAAGCTTCTGTAAAGCAAAGGACACTGTCAGTAGGACAAAAAGGCTGCCTTCTGACTGGGAGAAGATCTTCACCAACCCCTCATCAGACAAAGGTCTGATCTCCAAAATATACAAAGAACTCAAGAAACTAGGCACTAAAACTCTAATTAACCCAATTAAAAAATGGGGTACTGAACTTAACAGAGAATTCACAACAGATGAACTTCGAATGGCCAGAAGACACTTAAGGTCATGCTCAACCTCCTTAGTGATCAGGGAAATGCAAATCAAAACCACTTTGAGATACCATTTTACACCTGTCAGAATAGCTAAAGTCAAAAACACCAATGATAGCCTATGCTGGAGAGGATGTGGGGTGAGGGGAACACTCATCCATTGTTGGTGGGAATGCAAACTCGTGAAGCCACTGTGGAAATCAGTGTGGCGGTTTCTCAGGAAACTGGGAGTCAACCTCCCTCAGGACCCAGCAATACCACTCTTGGGAATATACCCTAAAGATTCCCTAACATACTACAAAAGCATTTGTTCAACTATGTTCATAGCAGCACTATTTGTAATAGCCAGAACATGGAAACAACCTAGGTGCCCCTCAATAGAAGAATGGTTAAAAAAGGTGTGGAACATATATACATTAGAGTTTTACTCGGCGGTAAAAAACAATGACATCTTGAATTTTGCATGCAAATGGATGGAAATAGAAAACGCTTTACTGAGTGAGGTAAGCCAGACCCAAAAAGAGGAACACGATATGTATTCACTCATAAGTGGATTCTAACCATAATTAAAGGTCTTTGAGCCTATTATTCGTGATCCTAGAGAAGCTAAATAAGAAGATGAACCTGATGAAGATTATTTAGCTATCCACCAGGAGGTAGGAAATAGACAAGAGTCCCAGGTAACCTCGGGTGCATGGGGGGGTGGGAGGGTCGATGGAGGGGGAGAGGGCTAGAGAGAAGGGAGTAGGGGAAAGCTTGGTGGCCGGGGATGGGGGGGGGAGGGAGGTAGGATGAATATGGGATCAGGGAACAATATATTTCAAATAAGGGAGCCATTTTAGGGTTTACAGGAGACTTGATTATATATGGGATCCCAGGTCCAAGGGGAAATCCCCCAGATTGCTCTCTGGACAGAGGAGAGGGTGCCTGATTCGGCCGTGGCCCATGACCATACTGATGTATATTTTGCTTATCACCATAGATCCTTCGTCTGGCGAAGGACGGCTATGCAGTCGGAGGCCCACATTGGAGTAACGGATTGAGCCCCCCGAGGTCCGGAGGGGGAGCGGAAGGAGGAGGAACATGAAAGATGAAATCAGTACTGCGAGGGATGCTATCACCCACTGATACAAGGGAACGGATCTGATGAGAGTTTACCAGGGCCAGTTGGACTGGGACTGAACGAGGACGTGATCTAGCCAGATTCTCGGAATTTGGCCGGATTCTCTGACTGTGGCTGGCCCGGGGTCTTTCTGAAAAGCCATTGACTATGACACTGGAACCTGTTTCCTCTGCATATGCTGGATTTTGGGGATCCAGTCTGTTTGGATGCTCGCCTTCCTGGACCTGGAGGGAGGGGGAGGGAGCTGGAGCTTCCCACAGGGATGGAAACCCTGACTGCCCTGGGGGACGGAGGGGAAGGAGGGGGGGAGTGGGGGGAGTGGGAGGGTGTTGGGAGGGGGGGCGGAAATGGAAACTTTTATAATTTAATAAAATTTACTAAAAAAAAAAAAAAAAAAAGAAAGACCAAACTGGTGACTACATAGAAACTTCACCCTGTATTCTATTGTCGATGACACAGAAAGGTACTCTGCATTCTACCAAAAGAGAAAAGTAGACACTAATATACTAGTCAATGGTAGTAGAAACCTTGTTAGAGTAACCAAATAATGCTTGATTTGTCTTAAGGCCCATTCCAGAAATAGAACCACTCCTGACATTGCTTGGGTGACCAAAAATCAGAATTGAGATAGCCCAGAGTCCTAGGGTAAAGCCAAATAAAATCAAATATATAAAAATTGACTCATGGGGTGGATAAATTAATACACACAGAGGTGAGGAGATCCTTTCACACAATGTGGCAAAGGGAGGACCAACCCCGAAAGGTTGTCTTATGACTTCTCCATTTGTGCTGTAACATGCTCATGCCTATATACATACACATGAACAAGTCGGCCCTCCTACACACATACTCACACACAAACAAATAATAAAAGTGAGTCTAACTGGTGATATCTGCGTGAGAGATGGAGTTTTTCATTAATTACTGATTCAATATTGTTATTTGTCATAGATCTATCTTTTTATTTTTATCCTCTTGCTTTGATATTGTTTGATTGTGTCCTGTTCTTTATACTATTAACAGTTTTTGATTTGGGAATATATCCCAGTGATAGAGTCCTTGCCTAAGATGTGAAAAGCCCTGGATTTGATACAGTTCAATATAAAATATTTTGATACCTTTTGAGGAGGCTAATGATCTAATATAAGTATCCTGGGAACAAAATGATAGATATATTTAAAACGCTTTTGCACTGACGTCAATGTTGTTCTTTCCTGCCAACTTGTAGGCTAGTTTTCACCTTTGTCTTCTATCTTATTCACATCTTTGTGGTAGGTTTCTTTCAAAGAGCTCTGTAGTATGAGCCACCTGGGTGTTGGAAAATTAAAATCTTTGACAAAACAGAATACTGAGGTACAGCCTAGGTACCCTGTAAAACATAAGCCAGCTCATTTAACCCTCACAATAAATACACTAACTTTGGTAGGCAGGTTAAAGAAATGAAACACACAAGGTATGAATTACATAAGATTTCCCAGCTGTGTTAGTCATGGGTCCCTAGAGCAGTGGTTCTCAATCTGTGGGTAGTGACCCCTTTAGGGTCACATATAAGATATCCCGCACATCAAATATTTACATTATAATTCACAACATTAGCAAAATTAGAGTTCTAAAGTAACAATGAAATCATTTTATAGTTGGGGTGTCACCCCAGCACGAGGTATGGTATTAAAGAATTGAAGCATTGTAAGGGCTGAGAACTGCTGTGTTAGAGGAACAGACCTGAGAGGATTAAATACATACTAAAAGGGATCTATTAGTTTCGCTTACGAAAACGTGGTCTGGAAAGCCATCCAATAGCCTTCTCTTACAGGAGAGGTTGAGAATCCGCAGTAGTTTCCCGTTCCTGTGGTTAGTTGTCGCAGCAGTCGCAATCTGTCTCCGATGGCTTGATGAATTCCTGGATAATTTCTGCTCTTCACTCGGTATTGGAAGGCCAGACCCGTTGGTTCTAATATCAGCAAAGAAACACAGCAGCAACAGGTAGATAAAGTCGCCATTGAGGAGTGCATCAAAAAGCATGTTTCCTTCTTCCACACCCTTTTGTGTGGTCTGCCACCAGTAGGTGATGCTCACATGTAGGCTGGGTCTCCCAGCTCCAAACAATCTGGTAAAGAAAGTCTCTCCCAGGAGAGTCCAGTAGCTTGGGTATTCGTTGATCCCAGACCCGGTCAGGTTGACAACCAAGGTCAATCATCACTCAAGTTTACAGATGGCTGAATCACAATTCAAATGTAAGTCTGAAGCTCCCAAGTCCTTGATTTAACTTTGTTAAAAGCCTCATGTCCAAGAGAAGAGAATTTATAATTACCTGGTAAGTTAATGTGTAAGAAATATTAGTTTAAAATCTTAGTGCTTTGGAAGCAAAACAATGAATATTTCAGAACAACTCTCAAGCAGTAAGTTAGTGCATAATTAAAAGTCAATATGCTTATATTAACTCCTGATTGCATTGGATTTTGTATTTCAAACCAGTTTGGTACACACATATTAGGGCTGAGGAACCAGAATAGATCCCCAAACATAAGGTAAAGTCAGGTGTGTTAATGCTTGCCTTTAATTCAGCAACCTGGAGGCAGAGGAAGAAAGACCTTGAGATCAAGGCTAGCATGATGACTCTGTCTCACAAATTAAAACAAAACCAGACAACTAAGCACATAAAGACATATAGGAGGTCAATAGCAGACAAGCATGTCTCTCCTTTGCTGTAGCTGACTGTCACCTACCAATAATCCACAGGGCTGTACATAGTGTTTCTATACTGTGTGTCTAACTTCAAATCTTTTGGAATCACTGTAGCTTTATTTCAGAGATTTTCAGAGGTTCAGCATTGTGCCTGATGCTAAATCAGTAAGTTGGGAGCACAATTGCTCTTTCAAGACAGTTGCTAAGGTTTGAAGATCACCGTCAGCTTTTTTTCACCTGAGCTGTCACCACGACACCACATTTTCCTCTCACTGGGGGTCTAATGTCACAAATGTTTTGAAACAATGCCTAGTGTTTTGCAGATCTTTATTTCAACTGTACAAATATTTTCTCCATAGATTTAAAAGTATCTTGCAAAACCCATATCTAGTATGTGTATGCTTACACACACACACACACACACACACACACACACACACACACACACACACTTATATAGATCTTTGCTACCGGAAATAGGCTTGAAATTTGTTTGTTACAAACAGAAAAATCTTTCTTATCCAAAATTTTTTTATTCTTCTACTTAAAAATATTTTACTAGGCAAGCTCTGTAAGTTAATATAACAATTACCTTGGAAAGTTTTTAATTTCAGCTGGTTAAGATATGCCTTATGAGTGCAGAATTTGTTGGACTTATTCCACAGGCTATGTTAGTGCTAATTAACCGATCATGTTGTTCATCATGCTCTTTTCTTTATATATTTTCATCATATATTGCAAATATACTTCTATCTACTTAACAAAGGCATTCCTGTATGTTTTGGTAATAGTTTTAAGATGCTTTGAAGCATATATTTCACTATGCTATTGGTACCCTAGATATATTTTCAAATTATGATTTATGTGGCATTACATCATCATCTACTTGACCATTGCAGCACTATGTGGTTGGAACAAATCTTTCTGTCTGGGTAAATCTGACTTAGTAAGTGCTATTACCTTTGGCCATGCCTTTGGCATAGAGGCCATCTGTTTGGACAAAAGAAGTCCATGGCATCATAGCTGACTTATTTAGCCCTTCCTTACAAGTTTAGCAGGGCTCAGTCTTCTGCTCTGGTACACAAGGTTCAAGTCAGCTTTGCAGATTTAAGCTGCAGTTTCCACCCTTGATGTCCTCCCAGGTGAGTGCCTGTGCTTCACGCTTACACTCCTAAAGCAAGCAAACTTTAAGCTAATTATGTGCTAGCTGATTCTCCCTTGCTGAATTTTGGCAGGTTGCTTCTGTAAATTATGAAAAATAAATGTGAGATATGCAGATGTCTTTTGTTTGAAGCAGATGTTTGGTGGGTCTTGCCAAAACCTAATCAGCTGTTCCCCTGGGGGTCTTCCCCTTACAGCGTTGCCCCAGAGCAGCTCAGAAACACGAAAAGGTGATCAGAAAGCACTCCATGGAAACTTGAGGCAGGCTTTGTACTTAGAGGTCTTTGTTATGGAAAAATAAAAATAGAAATATCCCAATCATCTCTGGTAGAAGACACTGGATACGGAGTATTTTCTTCTGGCAGTCGTTGATAAAATTGCCCATAGCGTGAGCTCCTTTTGCCACTGTCAGAAGAGGAAATGCCTTCGAACTCATTTGTTTAGGATCAAGAACACTGTTTTGAGGAAGAAATCCCTAATTTTCTTATTGAAGAGATCTAACTGTACCATGAAGTCTGGATAAGAATGAAATACATGGGTATTATACATATGTATGTAGATCATATATTCAAATGTCAAATTAGCAAAGGTTTTATGGTATCAAAGTTGTCAGTCAATTTTCCCTCTCGTGTGGGCTTTAAGTTAAACAGAAACAAGTTGTGGTGTCCTGGCGGCTCAGTGTAGAAAAAGCTATAGATTTGGTACATGTTGAGACTATTATAACGGAGTCTTAATTACTCCCAATCTAGAAAGTGCATGAAGTAGACATGCCCACGACTTGCAGTTCTGCTGACCACTAACATGCGAGTTCGGGCATTTATTTAATGGTTTTCATCCTCAGTCTTCTTCTAATAATAATTCCTACAACAAAGAACTTGTTCCAGCGAGACAGTTCAAGTCAAGTGAAGACACACTATATATGTGCCTAACATATTATTGAGAAAAACTCAACCACTGAAGAACTCATTCTATAATTTCTACTCTCCTCTCTAGCCCCTCCTTAAAAGGACTCACATACCTAGTTACACCTACCAAATAGACATCTCTTGCATGCAAAGCAAACACATTGCCCTCATTTATCTGCTTACATTTGCAAAAGAGAATAGGCATCAGCCTTTTGCCAGCATTACCTCTTTCATTTACGATATCATAACTTGGCATTGTATGATATTTGCAATCTTTCTTCAGTTTCCTCTGAATACTTTCAAATTCCCCTAGATTTTTTACTGGCTCATCTCCAACACTTTTCTATTCTGAATCTCCTTCAAAGCCACAGGTTCTTCTTTAATGGAAGCTTCCCATGGTTTTAGGATTTTACCAATTCTAATATAAGGGACATTAAGCTGAGCCAGTATTTATTGTCAATTGTGTATCCAGTACTTTAAATATTGAAGGTGAATGGCACAAAAAGGGTCCTTCCTATGACTCTTTGCTGACTCTAGAAAACACTTCGCCCTTTCTACTCAAAGTCAGCATTTATTATTCAGTCCTCTGGCTTTGATTTAATCAGTGTTACAGACTTAACAGACATTTTATTTCCATGCCTTTTAGGCTATATTTTAGGAACATCTTTGCCACATGCATAAGACATGGACAACTGGTTGAATGTGATAATTTTTCTAATGGTACATTATTATTTTTCTCTGACAGAAAAATGCTAGTTATTTTGGCAATATATCCACACAAACTCAGCTGTGTTTTGCAAATCCCAGTATATAAAAAAAATTCTACCTTCTGGATCTGTTCATAAGCCTCATTAAAGAAAGGAACATTAGAAGAAAATGAGATAAAAATAAAATAATTAAAAGATCAATAGAAATTGTAGCCTTGGGGCTTTTAATATGAAATGGATGATATAAAGTCTATACACTAAACATAATGACTTATTGTGTTAAAATAACATTTCACCCAATTCATTTAATATCTATATTCCTAAAACTGGACAGTAATGGTGCTTACCTGATATACCATCCTTTGCGGCATTAGTTCAGTGTAGATATTTCAGAATTTTGTAAACTTAGGGGAAGTGTTCAGTTATTAGGTGACATATTGTTGAGTTTGAGGAGCACATAAATTGCTTTTCTTGATGCTTTATGACATAAAAGAAGTGGAACCTCAGACTAATCAATGTATCTAACCTACATGTAAAAAACAACAGAACTTAACTATGAATCTGGGACTTTTTCCCCATTATTCTTGCCTAATTCTCATATGGCTATGAATAACGAATCCACATAGTAATAATGGCATTTTAATAAAGTACAAACCAAACACACAAACATTTGATGATTAACAAAACCATTCTAGGTACAATCAGTGAGGAATGCTTCATGGGAGAAGCTAAGCTTTGAAAAAGATAGGGTGGGAAGAATATGTATTATACTGCACGTGAAACATGTGCTGTAGTCTTCTTAATTTCTAACTTTGAGTCTGACTTCCTTCTGACTTAAATTTATCATCAGAAATTTCTTTTCTGTCTTTGAAGGTATGTGTCTTGTTGCCCAGCATCTCCTACAAGGCTTTGTTCTCACACGTTGAGAAAATGTATTCCTGACTGAGGGGCAGTTTCATAAGAAACAGGGATAGAGGAGCAGGGAATATGTTGGCAATCTTCTCATTTGTCTTTAAGAGTATTCCTAACAGTGGTCCAAAGATGAATGATACTATGAACCAGTTCCACGGGGATTTCAATTTTCAATGGTGTATATGTGTGTGTGCATGCTTATATATGCAGATTGCATACATATAAACTAACACGTGTATATGTATGTGCACATAGACATATACCCATGTCTATTTATGTGTATGGAAAATAGGGTCTCATGTAGCTCACTCTGGTCTGGAACTCACTGAGTAGATAGAATGACCTTGAACTCCTCACCCTCCTAACTCTCCCTTCCAAATGTAGGGGATACAGGTATACATCAACACACACAGCATGCTGGCTATTTTCTTATTGTATTTATTTCTCTTGAAAAATAAAACTTCTAAAATAAATGATAATATCAATAAAAATAATAATTCTTTGTTGAGCTACATCTGGAGTTAATGGGAATATATTTTAAAGATATCATGGAGGCATTTATCTAGCTTTAACAACCTCATCAAAGAATATTATTTTTTAAAAAGATGCCTCATAAAGATGTATGAATAGATAGACCTATGATTATTCAAAAAAATTGTACAAATCAAAATAAGTTTGCCAGAGCAATTTAAAATAATTAACCTTTGACAAACCTCCCTCTCTGGTAATGAAACAGTAACTATATGAATAAAAGATAAGTCGTGACATTCAATGAATTATAATATTCATCCCATAAATTACTTGATATAATAGCTCTATAGTCTACATTTTTATAACACTAAAATGTCCCAAATGCCAAAAAACCTCATCCATTTCTAGTGCGTGGTTTGTGGATAGACTGGGTGATTTTTTTTATTCTTTAAATATCTTTCAATTAGTGTGTATTATTATTCTCTCCTATCCTACAAAAAATACTTCCTGTCAGCCCGTCAAGCATTTATGCAGCACATATACATAGTAAAATTAAGACTCATGCTCACTGCCTCAGCATTGTATGAAAATAAGTGAATACTAACGTGATGTGCACATGGGAGTTGGTTTCTGGGTGGCATTGCCATCTGGTTCATTATCCCATTCGAGAACACACTGGCCAAATTGCTTGTATAGCTGGCATGTGCTTCGGACAATGCTGTTCTCTCGCTGCCTTTGTCCCTACTTCCCTAAAATAACAAAATGACCTCATAGAGGTGATGAGTGCTAAAAGAGTAAAACACTCAGGCTTTATGAGGGCTCTTTGGTGTAGCCAAGTCTAAGGATTTTGGAACAAATACAGCATGCCAAAAGATCTTCGCATTACAATTCTATACATTCCTGGTTGCCCATTTTTGCCCATAAAATCAAGGACTTGTTCATCATCTAGGGCTGACCCATTGGTTTCCTTTAACTCTCACAAGGCATTTGGTGGAGTCAAGTAAACAAAATAGACCACAAAAGCAATAGTAAGTTTCAGTTCAGTATCTTTCAAATTCATTAAGTATGCAGACTGTGCCTCTACCAAGGCATTGTTTAACACTTCGTCATATTGGATCATTTCATCAGGATCTGAATTCAGTGATACCGTAATAAAACCAGACACCTTCATTGACTATTTGCTACGTGGTGTAGGAGGGTCTTCTTTCTATGTGTTGCTTTCATTGGTTGAATAAATAAAACTGCCTTGGCCTTTGATAGGGCAGCCCTTAGATGGGCATGGTAGACAGAACAGAATTCTGGGAGGAAGAAGGCAGTGTGGCAGACGTCATGGATCTCCTCTCTGAGATGGACGCTGGTTAGACTCATGCCGGTAAGCCACAGTCAAGTGGCAATACACATTAATGGAGATGGGTTAAACTAATATGTGAGAGTTAGCCAATAAGAGGCTAGAAATAATAGGCCAGGCAGTGTTTAAATGAATACAATTTTTGTGTAATTATTTTGGGTAAAGCTAGCCAGGCGGCTGGGATCCGGGCAGGACGAAAAGCACCCCACTCGCCATTTGCAACAGCTATGTACTTGATACTGGGACAAACTCTACAAAAACTTAAGTTTGATCTTTTACAACATATAAGTTCAACTCCAGTGTTAGTTTCACTTTGCATAAGGAAATTGAGGCAGGGTCTCTGTGATTTGCCCCTTTAATTACCAAGCTGTACTTCCTTAGACAAGCCATGACCTCTAGCTACTTGTACACAGAACATCCCTCAGAAGCAGATCTTGTTCCCTGGGGCACTGCTCAGCTTGCCACAGCATGCCATAGTTGTGGCTGTGTAAGATGGCAATCATGATTTTGGAGCTGGCTTATTGAGTTCCTCTGTCATAGTTACAGGAGCGGTTGAGTGGAACACCTGCTAATTCCAGACCTCCAAAGAACTTCTCTTGACTAGCCTCTGTGGTGCTGTCTTTAAGACTTCAAATACCTGTTGCTTATACAGTGTGTGTGTGTGTGTGTGGTGGGGGAGTGGGTATAAATTCAGATGCAACAGAAAGAAAAGATCCATGGAAAGTAAAAGGAATCAATAATTTACAGCAAAGAACATTATTCCTTAATCAAAGTAAATTCATAGCCTCTGGGTTTTGGAGTTGGTGATACCATCCTTTATTAAGCAAGCCCAGAGTGGCTTAGTTTTTCTTCTTCCACCTCCTTTCTTCTCTTCTTCCCACTTCTTCGGGCACTCTTTTTCTGAGACACAAAATTCAGAATCCTTGTAGGATCACAAATGCCCAGATGAGGATGAAGGGCATAAAATTTGTGAACGGACCTACGAGTCTCTTGGTTAGGAAAGGTTTCTATGCCCAAGTATTAACATCCCATATAAAAACGTCTTTAAAGGAGATGCTCTTCTTGCCAGAGGCATTGTTAAGAATGCTATCAGGTGAATTTTTTGGATGACTTGTTAGTGGCTGAGTCTGAGATTTGTACTTCCACCTACTTGATCAGCATCAATGCAGCGCACAATATGGTCGATCTATATAACGGGAACTAAGCAAATTTCATCCCCAAACTTTGATTTGAGGAGGTGAAAACAGACATCATAACCCATGGAAGCCGTAGTTCCTGGTCACTTATGACACTCTTGCCCTTTGCTATCGCTTCATTACTTTGTTTTCTTTTTAATAATGTACAAGACATTGTATTGAGACCAGACTAGAAAGATATTTTACATTGCAAGGATAGGTGCTTAGTGCACGGTAGCCAAAATTTAAATGAGACGTTTCAATTTTACATTTTTGTTGTTGTTATTAGTTGATCGGAACCCAGTAGAAGTCCTATAGCAAGAAGTTCTAATAATTTTTTAATGTGGCACAGCAGAAAAATACATTTGGTATCCTAACCCAACATATATATTATGTGCACACACACAAATATAAGTATGTATTTATGTGTACATATGTATATGACAGAAGCATAGATATATTACTGATATATAGTTACAGCAATATTGCATCAAACATAAATCTATTAATACGTAAGTGCTATAAATGTACCATATCGCCTTAATACTTCTTAATCTGAAGGTTTTCACTCGAGTCAGAACAATTATAGGGAAATATTTGAATTTACTATTTTATTTTGCTTGTAAAAATACAGAAAGGCCGTTGACTGGCAACTTCTCTCTGAATTAGCTCCTAATTCACATTGAGTGACTGGCTATTTGAATGCTAAAGGGACAATAGAAAGATCTTCTTTTTCCCTTACACATTTCTTAAAGTCTACTGACATGCATGACCTTGAGGAGTGCTGCAACATCCCTGAACCTGCATCATGCTCTCCTGCTCTCTTCCTGCCCCAAAGGTCTGTGGTCCACGACCTTTCATCTGGTGCCTGAATCTGGTGAAAGCTGTCACTGTCCCTGTGTTCTCTTCATGAACTAAACATTTCTAGGAATGTGTTTGTGTTGCTCCAGAAGTTTCTCTAAAATGTTGACAGATGTGAAAGTGAACATTATAAACACTCAGTTTTGCATTTATATTTTTATTGTTTCCATGGTGATTTTTTAATATAAAATAAAGCCCTATTACTGCTATTTTTAGAAATCTGCTGGTTTTGTAGCAGGTTTAATGGTTTAATTCATTTAATGAACCTCTTCTTGCATGTCTTTTGGCTTGCTGAGGCACAGCCACTATTGGCTGTAAGGTGTCCCAGGGAGAAAGAGGTCTAGGATTTCATTGTCTTAACATTTTAGCTACAGGGTCTCTATTTGTGAGAAAATCCCAGAGGCTGCCTTGCCAACCTAGAGCTCTAATGTGTATATATCACAAAGACAATCAGCTAAGGTTAGTGAAAGCAATCTGCTAGCAGCCTCAAGTGAAACCCACTCTTGTTGCTTATGTAGCTTAGTTGCCAAGATGAGTCACTTCTGACTTTTCTCCCTAGGTAGCTGTGGGAAGAGCAGAAGCAGTTCCTGAGTACTGCAAGCGGATGTCTTGGCAGAGAACATTCAGAGACAGGGAGACTTGCTGTGGAGCTCAGCAATAGGTGAGAACTTAGGGAACTTTGCCTTTTCGGTCCACTAGCAGCTCAGCTAGAGTTTGCAGGCACACAGCTCATGTGTTTATTTACAGTGAGAAATACGACTGTCTCCTATGGCTGGAGTGTTTACATGGGAAGGACCAGTGTACACCCTCAGCACTGAGAAACACATGAGGCCATCTCATAAGCACTAGTTCTTTGTGGACTTGACAATCTAACAGGGTATTGGATACACAAGATAACGCCACTGGCCAAGACAATCCATATGTCCAGCTCCAAAAGGGATTCAAACAATTCATTGACTAAGCCTTTCTTTCCTTTAGCCGGACATTGGATAGTGGGAATAATATTATCTGCTCTTTGGTGCTGTTGTGATGGATAGAGAAGAAAAACACATTATGTATTAAACATACTTTTAGTGCCTAGTGAATTACGCAGAGGTTCCTAAAATATTAGCCATTGTAACCTTTGTGACCAGATGGGTGGGTCTGACCATAGTGTTCTTCACTTCTGAATAATACTTTCTTTCTTTTCTAATGCATATTATAGTAGTAGGTGTAGAAATCTGTTGAAATTGAGAAAAGCACTTTTAAGTAAAAAAATAAAAGGGGAGAGAATGCAGGAAAAGCCATAATCCCACCCCAGAGTGAAGAGGTCTTTTTTAACGTTGTGGTACAGTCTCTCCCAAAATGTTGACTTAGCCTGAAACTCAGTTCTCTGAGATAGGGCAGGATTTATTTGGGGGCTAACAAATGTGACTTTCTTATAAACCTTTCTATGGAGCTTGACCTAATTTGTGGGCCTTACTGAAAGTGTTTAGTAAATCAACTCTACTTTGTCTATATAAAGTCGGTTTTTGATTAAGGAAAATAAATGAAAAATTTTGACTGAGTCTTCAAGCCCACGCTAAACCCTGAAGGTGTGTGTGTGTGTGCGTGTGTGCACGCACATGTATGTTGTCTGTGATGTAATTCCTGGTAGCTTGAATTTGAGTTTTGAAAATCGAGGCTAGAGACGGGAAAGGGGCTGGGGGAGGGTAGGAAGGAGTGGGGGTGATAAAGAGGACGAGAGAGGTGTTTAGCTTTCATTTGTAAGCCTGATACCCGCTGCTTTGTTTATGGATTTGATGCTATTCATACAGTCTTTGCAATATTAATTTTTAATTTATGATGCTCATTAGGAGACACTTAAAAGAGAACAATTATCATTTATCTTGATATATTATTTACTAGGACTGACTGTCATGGTTAGAAGCCCATGATTAGTGAGGGGGGATAGAGAAGGGCTTCTAAAAGGGCCGGGCTAAGAAGATGGAAGCTTAAGAAGCCGTTGTCAACACCTAAAACCCAAAGTTCTGATGGCGAAGTCAAAGCCACACAATCTCTAATCAAGACTCAGGAGGCCCCTCTACGACAAGCCTGGAATGGTACTTAATGAACCTGCAGCATCATATTAATGAGATGCTCGGCAAGGCTATCAGCTCATCAATTATTCATCCAGCTGCAGTCGCGATACTTTGCTAGCGTCCTCCTCTTTTTGCGTTGGCGTGATTACTTTTTTAACCCTCCATTTCCTCACTTGGAGTGTAAACAAGGCCGTCTGTTCCTTAGCTCCCCTCTGCTGTGGTCAAATACAGCTCTTTGCCACAGCCATCCGGCATGTCCAACTTGATAATGCCAGTCCATTTCCGGGGAATTGCAGCTTCTGCGCGTGTCAGAGAGTTGGGATACCCCAACTTTGTGTTTTCTGATGTTTTACTCTTATCTTTACATTAAACAAAATGCACCGTGTTGTAATTGTGTATTTATCTCTGATTCTCTCCTACTAAACTGTGAGTTGCTAGAGAATATCTCATAATAATTGGGTGAGTGAACGATAGAGTGGGTCTGAGGACTGAGTCATGTCTAATGCTTAGTCTTCTTTATATTCAAGGTTTTGAAGTGGCGACCTCAGCATTAGCCAGAGGTTTCCAAATGAAATCAAATAGGTTTCCATTGAAACTAACTGAAACAGGAAGCTAACAATCTGCATCTATGAGCTGGAACATGCCAGTGAAGATATCCCTGCATGTCTGAGGCAGCACACAGGTCTGGAAGGTACCCAGTTCTACACAGGCTTAGTTTATGTATTCATATAGAAATTAAAACCAATCACGCACTCAAATCACCCACAGTTTTAGGGACAAAATTATAATAAGTACAAGCATAAGAGCATTTCAGTGCATTTTCCAAATGAAGACCAGAGAGTTTCAGGACAAATGAGCTCTGAAGTACGCAACAGAATGGACTTGTGCTGAGATACCGATTGGCTTACCCATTCAAGGTCAACAAGAAAACGACTTTCCATCCTTCAGTAGGTGAAGCAACAAGGGCTGTGGTTCTGGTCCAGACTGACCAAAGCTTTTATTCTGTGTAGCTAGAGATGACAAGGAGGCACAGGACTGGAAATAAGCTTTTTTTCTTTCTTTCTTGGTTTCCTACATAGGCAGGGATAGAAACGGTAGAGTTAATACTACCTGAAAGGCAAATTGACAAGTTAGATAGTGTTAGCCCCACCCATTACCTCTATTCAAATAGAGAATAGAGCAAAGATATTCATTTTCTTAAAAATGGAACCCCAAGGAACGGTGAATACCCAGGGCTGCTCTGTAACTTCAAGTGAGTAGAGTTCCAAGTGGTCCCCTCCCCAGATGCTTCCAATCTACAGAATCTCAACCAGCCACAATGCTACAGCCATATTTGCAGCAATTCCATTTGGGAACCCTCTCTGTAGACCTTTGCAATGGCTCCTGCCAGTGAGTCATGCTGAGCATTGAGTGTAGATAAGCTTCAGCTACTGCTGCTATTGCTCTTTGGGAAACTCGGCTGGCCGGAGACACTCAAGGGCCTCAAACTGGTTGGTACAGATGAGTTCTGCCCTCTTTTTCCTGTTCTATGATCCCCTAACCTGCTTTTCCTTCATTACATCCCTGAAGTTGGAATGCACTTTCTCATCAATGTTTTATGCTCGGTTTTGGTCAGGTGACAGTGATAGTGGCTGCCGCCGCATGCACATAATTTATCCCGGCCACAGATGTAAGAGTTTTTGTAATGTCAGTAATATATTGTTGGACCGTTTGCATGGCATCCTTTCACTCCAAGTATCTTCAGCAAAATACATGATGACTTATCACTGAAGGTCCAGAGAAGCAGGGAAGCAGAGATAGGGCATTAAGTGTGAGACTGAGGAAGCAAAGTCAGGGCCAGTGGGAACAAGAGTGCTCCGGATAGAGGACGGTGTCCGTGGATACACAGACGAGGCATATCAGAAGGTAAGCAACGCAACTGAAGTGGGGAGAAGTTGTCTTTCTTATCGGTATATAAAGTAATGACATGCTTTTCAGTGGGCAGTGCTAAGTCATCTCATGTATGTGTGACAGCAGGAAACACACCAGAGACCAGTTCTTGAATCTCATATGTTTTTCCTCCATTTGAGCTTTGTGATTCAAAGAAAACTGGAATTGGATTTCAAAATGTTGAATCATCATAGCTGTAGTGTTGACCACGTTATGAAAGCACTAGCTTGGGACTGCTTTACCCGTCCTTACATGTTAAGTTCTTCTATCTGATTTCAGCCTAGCTTCTCATGTTTGTTGGTTGCAAACCACCGGGACTGGAAATGATTTAAACCTAGGGAGTTTGCAAACTCTACATACCACACTACATACTTTAAACTGACTGCGTGGGGTTAAATAGGGTACAGCCTTGCAGTGGCTTGAATGAGAAATGTTCCCCTTGGGCTCAGGCATTTGAATACTTGACCCCCAATTGGTGGCTTTGTTTGGAGGGCTAATGAGGAGATGCAGCCTTGCTGGAGGAACTATGTCAAATGACCTGGGCTTATGTGGAAATCCTGTGGAAGATGGGAAGGAAGGACTATGGAAGCCAGAGGGGCCAAGGACACCATGAGAAAACAGAGTCAACTGACCTGGGTTCATGGGGGCTCACAAGGACTAGCTTACAGGGCCAATCGGGGAACTTCCATGGGACTCACCTGTGCCCTCCGCACTAATGTTGCAATTGTGGGTCTTCTCATGGGACTCCTAACAGTGAGAACAGGGTCTGTCCCTAACTCTGTTGCCTGTTCTTGGGACCCTTTTCTCTTGCTGGATTGCCTCTTTTAGCCTTAATAGGAAGGAGCTGCATAGTCTTGCTACAGCTCGCTATCCATGGCTGGCTGATATACATGGAAGGCTTGCTCTTTTCTGAAGGGAAGGGAGAAGGAGTAGATGGGAGTGATGTAGGGAGGGACAGGGAGGAGAGGAGGGAGGGAGAGAAAACTCTGATTGGGCTGGAAAAAACAATTGATCAATTAATAAAAAGAAGGGCTTTGAAGCTTCTGCCCATTTCCAGTTCTCATTCTTCTTCATGCTTGGGGTTGAGGTGAGTGTTCAATTTTCTGCTCCTTCTAACATGATGAGCTCTCTTATCCCTCTGGAATCAGAAGCCAAAATGAACTCTTTCTTCCATAAGTAGCTTCTGTCATGATGCTGTTACCACAGCCAAAGAAAATAACTCATTGTTGGCTCATTATTCCGTGGTGGTGTAAGTGGGGGCCAGCCTTTCACCGTCACTGGGCTCAGCACCAGAGCTGGCAGGATAACCATGAGAGCACAAGTTCAAGGTAGAAACAACAGATGGAGACAGAGGCAGTGACCCACATCAGAGCACTGGACTGAGCTCCCAAGGTAAAGTTGAAAAGAGTGGAGGGAGTGAGAGTATGAGCAAGGAATCCAAGGCCATGAGAGGGTCATCCACTGAGACAGTTTGCCTGAGCTAATGGGAGCTCACCAACTCCAGCTGGACTGGGAGTGAATGAGCATGGGAACAAACAAGTCCCTCTGAAGGGGGCTGACAGTTGGGACAAACTGAGGGGCCACGGATAGTGACACTGGGATGTGTCTCTACTGCATGTACTGGCTTTTTGGGATCCTATTCTCTTTGAATGTAAGCCTTGCTCAACCTAGATGTAGTAGGGAGGACCTTGGACTTTCCACAGGGCAGGGTGCATTGCTCTCTCTCAGGATTGGAGGGGGTGGGGTGGGAGGGTTTGTGGAGGAAGTAGGAGGGAAGGGAGAGGAGGAGAGGGAGTGGAATTTTGATTGTTTTTTTCAAGTAATAAAATAAAAGTAAAAAAAACAAGTTCAGGGTAGAAATTTGGAAATATAAAATAAATTTAAATAAAAAAGTGTTGTAAAATGAGTAATGTAAAATGAGTGTTAAAAATGAGTTCAGTTCTTACATGTAGCGGATGAAGAAGCTAAATTCAAAGAAATGAAACCCAGTGTTTATTAATTTCTTGTTTAATAATTAGGCCTTCTGTACAAATGTTGTTTTCTGAAGCCAAGCATACCCATTTCTGACACGGCAATATGTCACATAAAAATGTGTGCATTTTGGTTATGTATAAAAATGGCAAATCTTTGTTCTGTCAGCTGTGATGGATATTTATTATGACTTTTATTTTTACTAGTTAGGAACTTAAATTTGAGTTTAAAAATCATCTTATTTCCCTAAAGGGTTTTTAAAATTTAATTTTATTTACTCTCTCTATATGTGTGTGCATGTGTGTGTGTGTGTGGTGCATGTGCACATGTCGCACAATGGGCTATGTATATGAAGGTCAGAGTACAAGCTTTGGTGGTTGACCTTTCCACGATGGAACTTGGTAAGGCTTAGTGGAGGGTGTTTTATTCACTGAGCTGTCTTACAGGCCTCCCGGAAGTTTTTACTACTAAGTAACTCTAATCCTGATTGCTTCCACCCTTCACCGTGTTTATTGCATTGCATTGTTTCAAGTTTCCAAATGCAAATCTGAAAAACTGCTGCTGCCTCTCTTGGATGTAAGAGGACACCGTGCACCACCAGCACTATAAAAAGAAAGGAAAGGATGGGAGATGGTGTAGGGAACACCTTCCTCCCTCTCTACCTATGTCCACTAAGGAATTAACAATGTATGTTTGCTGCCTCCTAAACCAGAAAACATGTTATGGATTTTAGAGGGTGAAAATTTAAGGGGATATGGAAACAAAAGCAGAAAGAGCTTGCCATGGTGTCTCACAGCACAGCAGAAGGCAGTCAGTCCATGATGTGTGGTTTCATGATTGTTGATACATGAAAATTCAAACCACAGACGTAGAGGATTGTATTTATGGTGTAGTGTGAGATGCATGTGCATGTGTGAGCATCACCTGTAAATTATATGCACACACAGGTATGTACTTCTGTAGGTCTAATATATTGCATATGTTTTCATTCTCCTAATAAATGATCCTAAAACCTAAAAAGGCCATTTTCCAGTATTTCCACCATGTCTTGGGTTATCTATTTTCTAAGTAGAAATTTTACATGTTGTCAGACAATTCAGTTGTTCTCCGAATTAATTTCGTCTTGGTTGTGTATTTTATCTAGAGAAAATATAGAGTAAGTTTTACAAATAAATATTATTAAAGTAAAAAAGAATATAAGAAGAAAAAAATACAAACTAAAAGAATAATTGAAAAAGAAAAGAAAGAATTTCCTCCCTGAAATCAAGTAAAAAGGGGTCATGATATAATCTGAGGACCTTTCAAAACCACATCTCCCTCCTGCAAAGGTGCATGATGGAGAAGAAAACTTATGGCTGAATCATGACAAGAGGAAATAGCTTACCAATTACAGAGCATCACTATCGGAATCAGCCACCAGTCCTGTACCACTGATCATGTGGGAACTTTCACTGGAAATGGAAATATTTTCTTTATATGACTGTAACTTTTATGACTCAAGACGACTTTTTTCTTCCCCTATGTGTCTTCGATGCTTGTCTTAATAGTCTTTGGGGAAATAAGTCTAAGCCTGGAGCAAGTAGTGTAGAGCTATAGAGTGAGTCCAGGAATAGAGGCAGAAATTATAACATCCAATCCCTCCTTCCCTTTCTGGGCACCCCACAAAGCCACTTTCAGAGTGGCGAGGACATTGCGGTCTAAGATCATCGCTACCACTACTGCCGCCTTTAAGAGCCTGTGATCTGTTTGCTTATCTACATTATAAAGCCTTTTTGGAATCCTTAGTATGAATGAAGGTAAAAACTGGATAGTAGATCAAAAAAATAAATTTATTTGAAAAACCTCAAAATACTTTTAACAAAAGTATTTTGTAACTAAAAAATATTTAGTAACAAACCCTATTCTTGCTTCAATTACCGGTACATACAAATGCATATAAATCCACTCTGTTGACTTTTACGCTCAGTGACTGGCAGGGCATCACATTTCCAAAATACCATTTGTGATCCCTGCATTCAATACAGCAGGCCATCAGAGCTCAAAGTCCATGCTGGTTTTCTTCTCGTTGCCCTTATGTCTTAGTCATTTAAGGAACAATGCTTTTGAGAGACAGTATTACTCTTTCCTCTTGATTCTTTATCCTTATAAAATTCAGTTTTCGGGTCAGCTTCGAGAGGGGAAATTCAATCATGAGATGCACTGCAGAGGAGGGCACCATGCTACTCTTAATATTAACCTCTTTTAATCTGGGTGAGGCCTTCTAACTTTCGGATTTTTGCCTAGGGAGAACTTTCTTTTTATTTTTTAAAGTATATCCCTTTGACTCGTTGGTTAGTAATTGACTTTGTCCTTTTTTCATTTATTTCCCTGCCTCCCGGTTGTAGCATCTTCTCCCTGGAGTCTCAGGTTAGAAGTTTTCCCTTTTGTGAAACCATGACAGGTGCCTAATTGAATGATGAATGTCCCTTTATTACTCTGTAATTGAACTGCCAGCTTTTTGATTGGTGTGCAGAGATGCCCCCATCCCCATCAGACTCAGCAGGGGGTTGTGGTAGTTGGCAGTCTGGTCCTATACTCCATCTGTCTAATCCCATCTAGTCCCCATTTACTTTTGGGGAGTGGTACAGAGGCAGGTAGTGAAGGGGAGGGAAGCCATAATAAATTATGCTAATTTGATATGGCTCTGACAATGAGAAGATCGCATTGTTCCATGTATCTTGTGGGTAAATGCTTCAAGGCATTTTGTTGTCATGGGTTCCTAATCTGACAGGTTCAGGATGAAGATTAATGGTCCTCACCTGAGTGACAGAACAGGGGATTGTGGGGAAGAGAGGGTCATTCATCATACTCTGACAGGTGTCATTCAATACGACACCGGCTCTATCGTCACCGAGCTAGCAGTTCCATTTTTCTGCCAGTTAAGCAAGGAGTTTAATAACATCCCCAGAATTAAAACTCACTCTTTGTAGCAGCTCTGACAGCTGAGAATAAGGAAATCAATTCTTCACATGTTACAACAGTTAACTGACTGGGGCTTTGACTCTCTTCTAGTCTCTGGGCTTTATTTCAAGCAAAAAGATTTTTTTGTGAGATATCATTTGCCAAAATTTACTCATTGTGCTGACTTTGATATTGTGATTATTGTAGGTACATTACAGATACAGGCTTTCATATTCATTGCTATCTTCCTCCCTGCCTGCTAAAACACATGCCCACATTAGTGGGGTCTCTCCTACTTCATCCTCATTAACAGTGTTTACCGCTTCTCTCTTCATTAATATTGATCCCCTCCCCAACTAGCAGAAACAATAAGGTAGACACTAATTTGAAGCATTTGGCTTCATTAAACTGTTTTGACTTTAGGTAGCAGGGACCTACAAGGCAGAGAATATGACTCACAGACTAAGAAGGGGAGACACACGTTGATGTTTTGGGATTGACTTGATGAAGGACACTCTGGGTGGGTATATGGGATATTTTAAGAAACATGATTTTGGATTTCTATAATTCCTTTCTACACTGGAGTCCATTTATCCACTATCATGAATGAAAAACATTTATATTTTCTGCTTATATCACTAAGGAACTTGGATATCATATAAACATGTAGTCTTCCATGATGTAAACAAATTCATAACTAGCTACATGGAGAAAGAAAGACTACATGAAGGTATTCTGAGGCACCCCCATTGCATGAAACATCCGTAGATCTTCTAGCCTACATTAGCTTCCTGTGAATGCAGCTGTTTGCAAAGTATCTTGGACATTTTGATCCCAGATGATCAAAAAACTGGTTTGCTGGACACTACACACAAATGTCTGGCTCACAGAATTGTGACCAAGTAAAGTGATTTTAGTTCAAAGGCTTTAAGTTAAGTCTATATGTTATAAACCAATCTATAGCTACAGTAATGTGTGAGATGACTGTGGCAAGATGAAACCTATAGGTGACTATAATGGTGAAAGAAAGATGATGGTGGCAGTATAGATAGAGCTATGTCTCCAGCTGTTTCCTTATGATACAGATGTAGAACTGGCTTGATTTCTGGAACAGCATTGTTTTGTTCCCAAAGTTCCCTGAATTCAGTGCCTTCCCCTTCTCTTGATGTCTTTTCTTTCTGTAGACGCTTTCTTGAGTATATGACAGGATAACTTTTCTGGACATTTTCTTGGAGAATGCATCACTGGCTAATGAAGAACTATCATATCTACGCTCTGTAGCTGTATCTGTCTCATTATATATAGCCAGAGTCCATGGAAATATTCTTAAAAAAATAAATCCCTAAAGTGAAACATTTAATCCATGACACAAAGTTGAACATGATCAAAGACTTATGAGGAATAGATACTAGTTGAATTCCCTGTGTTATTAACCTGCTCCGCCGAGTTCCATAGAGACTCAATACTCATCGAGGTAATAATTTTCTTGCAAAATATCTAATTTTGTTTTGACAACAATCTTACCAGCTAAAGACTTTGATAGCCTAGTGGTGATCACTTGGCACCTCGCTCTGCCCCAGAGATACATGAGCGAGTGTACAAGCAACCTCATTCTGGAGTGCTGTGCCTGCCCCATTACAAAGCCAGGTTTCAGGAGGCAGGGCTCTCACATCATGGGAGCTTCCATCAGCCCCCGACCTCCATCAGTGTCTGGCCTCTGATACTGGAGGTGCTAGCAATGATCAGCACAGCTTAGCTTTGCACCATGTGCCCTAGGTCAATGGCTTCTAGGACTCCAGCTGTATTTACTGGACTCAGAGATAGGAGAACTATAATGACAGGAATAACACCACTCCCGAAACTTGTCAACTTGGCTGTTTGCTTGTTGTGATGTGTTCCCTGCTGCATGTGCAGCCTATATTACTATGCTGCCCACCAAGCTTAGTGCAGGGTGCTATTCTGGAACCAAATGGAATACTAAGAAACGTGACGAAAGGCTCGTCACCAATAAAGCAAGTCCAAACAATCTTACACTTTCATAAGAATTGGTAAAATTAGACGAGAAATTGGGAGTGGTTTTCAAAGATATCCCTGTTTCTGGTGGTATGGATGGGAGCCGTTCAGTTTCAGATCCTAGGGTGTTTGGGAAGAGGAACTGGAGATAAATTTTCTGTTGTCCAAAAGTTGCTGGGGTGTGTTGTATTTTAGCACTGTTGTGTCTAGGGAGGACACAAAAGTTTGCAGCAGTGTGCCATCAGCTGGTATTCTGATTAGAAAGGATAAAGCTATGACTCTGGGAACCAGATTGGGGCTTGTTAAGTGTGTGCTAAGGACAGCATTGGCAATCTCGCACTCAAGCATCAAGTTTCCTCAGCTAGTAGCTGCCTGTTCTGACTGTTTTCCTTTGCTGTGTTAGACAGATGCAGCTTCCAGTCTACTCTTTGCCTGGATGTTTACCTTTGCCTCTGGATTATTTACCTTTCTGTAGAGCAGTATTTGGGCTGATGAATCTCACCCACCTAATTTTGCTTTTATTATACATTCTTTTGGTGTCATACCCAAAATTTCATTGTTAAGGCCAAATCTCCAGGACTTTTCACCCATTTTTAAATGCTATTTCTTTTCATTTGCTGAGAAAACATGTTATTTTATTTTTCTATGAGACACTAATGGTTTCTGCTCACTAACTCTGTTTATCTTTTAAAAAATTGTGCTGTCTGTCTTCAGGTACATTGACCACTTGATCAGGATATTTTGTTTACTCTGCTTTACAAATAAAATAAGAATATTTTGTCAACAAGGTGAAACGTATGTCAACAGAAAGAAAAGAGGTTGGTGTTCAGAGAAGAATTAGAGGAGAAAATAAACTGAATTATTCCTACCTACATTCCTCAGAAAGTTTGTCCCATTAACCAAACAGTGTGTGACCTGTCATTTCAGAGTTTCTAGGGATTGATAGACAAGAGATCTTCTTCCTACGTGGCTTGTCAACTGGACTCCCCTGTAGTACCTTAATATGTCCCTTCTTTATGTCTCCCAGCACTCAGCAGACTTGCTTATTTATTATTTTTACTTCTTTGTATATTTTTATTACATATATTGTTTAACCCTCATGGGATGCCTTCTTCAGATTGTCCAAAACTAATGATATATTCTTTATTTAATTATTGTGTTATTCTAAATATAGCTATATCATTATGAATTTAAATAAATTTTAGTAGTGATTATAAAACCTAATAGGACAACAAAGTCAAAATTTGCTCTGTCTCTGCTTTCTTTAAGGATTGTCAGAATTAATGAAATCCTCTGGCTTTCTGAGAAACAACCTTGGAAGAACTGGGACAGAAATACAATGCAATTTTTACAAAGAAATTTTATAAAAACAAAGTTTTATAGAAGCAGGAGGAGGGCCTGTTATAACTGTTCTGAACTGTTAAAATCCACAAATCCATGTTATATATGAGTGTAGAAAACACCTGAGTCTTGAAAAGAAGAAGAGAATTCTATGGGCTCAGAGTATCACAAGAAGCAGAAGCTGCGGTTAGCACCAGCGAATGGGGCAGATAGTGAGTATCGTCATACTATTTGCTGTTAACACCAGGAAGTTGCATAGATAATAAGTATCACCACTATTTTTTATTATAATAATTTATACAGAAAACCTGTCACTTCTAAAAAAAATAAAACAACTTGCAGAAAAGCAAATACCTAGAAGTTCAGACTTTGAGCTCATTATATAGTAAGCATGAAACCATCAAGAACCATCCACTTGAGAGTCTGAGAAATAACCCCCGATAGCTAAACACCATGGCTGTGAGGTCCTGCCATTACTGCCTCTGTCAGGACTCCGGCTGTGTTTAATTTCAAACTGGCCTTCCGACACACACATCTGTTAAGACTGAGGATCTCCTGAGCCAGGAACACCTGCGCTGTCTACCAGCGACTGGATCACATCTCAGCATCTGCCCTTTTTCCCGATTCACTTTTACTATTGCGTTTCAAGACTATTATAACAAGGATATTTCTTGACTTTAGAATAAATGGTGGGACTTCAAAGATTCATTACGTCGGTTTTTCCACAGCCTAAGAACCAGGAATCAATTACAACAACAAATTCTTAACTTCTGATCATCTAGCATTTACAATGATCAGTGTATTTTAAAGGATATAAGGCGATGTGCAGAAACAAGGCACATTGTATTAATTAATAGTTCCAAACTAGTAGAGAGCCTGGCATAAAGCAGGTGTTTAAAGAGTGATTAGCAATAAATATTAATGAGCCAATTCATAATTTCAGCTGCTTATGGATTACAGAGTGTAGGAGTCTGTATAACACAGGAAAGGTGTGTCCAACCTTGAAACAGCAGAAACCACATGATTCTCACACATTGCATTGAATCTGAAATATGATATCTCTATTACTATAATCAAGATCATGCCATCTGCATGATTAGGGTTTGTTTTTAGTTATTTTGCAATATTAGGCAATATTAGGGACTGAAGCTAGGGCCCTGAGCATGCTAAAGCATACTCTATCATTTGGCCAAATCTCCAGTTCCTAAATAATGGATTTGTCTTGCTTGGTTGTAGATTAAGAGACAGAGAAGTCTAGAAAGAGCTCAGCATATACAGTCAAGTAATTTCCAACAAGGATGCCTGGAATCTATAATAGAGAAACAGTAGTCTTTTCAGCAAATAGTATTTGAAAAATTGAATATCAATTAGCAAGAGGATGAAACTGGACTCTTGATTCGCATCATAGATAAGATCAATGCTAGGCTAGAGAGATGCCTCAGTGATTAAGTGATTTTCTGCTCTTGAAAGAACCTGGGTTTGATTCCCTCTCCTCTACAAGATTGCTTACAACTGTATATAGCTCCAGTCCATGGAGTTTGAGACCCACTTTGTCCTCCATGGACACTATATAAGCACTGACATATATGCAAGTCAAACAACAAAGTACATAAAATAAAATGAAGGGAAGAAATAAACTCAAAATGTATTAAAATGAAACCTGAAACCTTAAAACCCCCAAGAAGACAAATTTTGTTGAGATCAGCCTTGCCAGTGAGATTTTATCTGTGACACCAAGAGTACATACTAACAAAAAGAAAATTAGGTGAGTGAATTTAGTTAATCAAATCAAGTGTTTCTGGACAGCAAGGTAAATAATCTACAAGCTGCAAAGGCAAACTCTCAGGTAAGAGGTGGACCAAAACTGCCTCTGTGTGACTTACTGAGAGAAAAGAGTCAGAATGGGAAAAATAAGGACTATTCAAAAATAAGGACCCAAAGAAAGAAAGAGGAAGAGCATCAAAACTTTAATAAAGGATGCCCCAAAAATGCCGAAGAAAAGAAAAGACTTAATCCAAGTCAAACAAGGCTTCATCCAGAAGGCTTCCTAGTATAGATAGGTGAAGGAAACGTTTTTTTTTTTTTTTTCAGGGAAAGATAACTCTGTCCTCAGTGGCTCAGAGCACACTATGTGAACACAGTGTAATCCTGGGGTCTGATAGCTTTGAGCCTGTAGACACTAGGTGAGACCACTTCTGGAGCCATTTAGAACTTGGAGCTCCCTCAATCCACTTGACATCTATAGCTGTGTTAGTAGTCCAGGACAGTGATTAACACTTAGGAGGACCAGCTGTACAGATCTCAATGTCGTAGTTGCTTCTCGCACTTCCAAATCACTCAGAAGGAAGGTCACTCTGTAGAATTCTTTTTATTATTTATTTATTTATTCTGTAGAATTCTTTTATTATTTATTTATTTATTTAAAAGCAATGTCGTAGTTGCTTCTCGCACTTCCAAATCACTCAGAAGGAAGATCACTCTGTAGAATTCTTTTTATTATTTATTTATTTATTCTGTAGAATTCTTTTATTATTTATTTATTTATATATTTATTTATTATGTATACAGTATTCTGTCTGTGTGCATGCCTGAAGAGGGCATCAGACCTCATTACAGATGGTTGTGAGCCACCATGTGGTTGCTGGGAGTTGAACTCAGGACCTTTGGAAGAGCAGGCAATGCCCTTAACCGCTGAGCCATCTCTCCAGCCCCTCCCTAGAGCTCTTAACCTTCCATCTGGGTGCAATCAAGGCAGGAGAGGAAGCCTGGCCATCGCACACTGCAAAGCTGCATTTGGCCCGGAGAGGCTCTTGCTACACAAATGAGGGAAGCTTTTAAAGTAAACACTGCTTTGGCAGACCTTGGACACGGGTCCAATAGAGGAGTCACACCAACATGAGCAATAGGAGAGACAAGGGTATGCAAGTTCAGCTCACCATCCCCCTTGTCTCTGTGCATACAAATGGCAGCCTCCCATTTTCAAGACACTGAGACTATGAGGGGAGGGGAAGACATGTCAAGGGGAGGGGAGGTTATTAAGGTTAATGGAATACATGTGACATCAAAGGAGAGGGAGGGGACCAGCAAAATGAGGGAAGAGGGATAAAGATGTACAGTCGGAAGCAAATAAGATCAAACTACAATGACGTATGTACGACACTAAGCATGTCACAATAAAATGTATTGCTTAAATATAACACAGCTACAGACTGGAAGAAAACATTTTCAAATCTGAGATCCAATAAAGGGTTGGTTAGCATCTAAAACATATAAGGAATCCTTTAACTCATTAGCAACAGTATGAAAACAATTAAAACAAACACAGAAAAGTGTGTGTTCGTGACGTCTTTATTCCCAAGCATCTTTTCATTTATAGCTCATACAATCTGTTGAATGTTCTTTTAGTAAACTCTACCTGGGCTCGATACTAGCTTGTATGGAAATTCTTTTCTATGGTCTAGAGTCCAGTTTTACCTGAGTGAAGGTACTTCAAAGACTAAGGCAGGTCTTTGGGTTGCAAGCAGATGTTTCAGGATATGTACTCCTGATGTCTTTGGAGCTCATGCAGAATCAATCTGAAGCACTGTTTGGTAGAATTCTGCCAGGGAAATGTTTCTCTTCACACACACACACACACACACACACACACACACACACACACACACACACGCACACACACACATTCATGCCATTCAGGAACAAGGACTGGATACATCGACATCAGAGAGGTCCAGGAATTGAAGGGTCGAAGTACGGGAAGCTCAGTTGAGATCAGTGGGAACTGACTGCCATACAAAGGCTTACAATTTCCCCTCCTATGCACAACAGCACCATGGAATACTCAAGGGAAGAGCTGTGTGAGCAGACTCAAGCATGCTTCCATGGGTAGAGAGCCAAGTGTCAGTCCTGGCTGTGGTAGCCAAAGCTAAGTGAGACCCTATGACACAGAGGCAGTCTTCCTGTCACGGCTGATGCTTAAGTCAGTAAGAGTTCCCCGTCCTCCAAGACAGAGTGTTAAGCTGGAGAAAGTATTCAGGAGGGAGTTGAGAGGTACTTCATGCTTCTGTGCAGAAACTCCCTGACTCTACATGCCCAAACTCTGGTCCTATAGGTTTGAACTGCAATTGCCAATTGTACCTTCTCAATTAGTGCAATTAGCTACATGAAACATGACAGGGAGAGAAAGAATTCAAACATATTCCACCAAGGTATAAACACTGAGTGGTGTGATATTTTAGAAATCTAGTATACTTTATTCTTTATTTTTCATTTGTCTGATATTTTGTTAATAAATTTTAAAGGTTTTTTATTGTTTTTATTGAGCTATACATTTTTGTTTGCACCCCTCTTTCTCTCCTCTCACCTTCTACCCTCTCCCATGGTCCCCATGCTCCCAATTTACTCAGATCTGTCTTTTTCTGCTTCCTATGTAGATCCATGTATGTTTCTCTTAAGGTCCTCTTTGTCTAGGTACTCTGAGGTTGTTGACTGTAGGCTGTGTTTTCTTAGCTTTATATCTAAAAGCCACTTATGAGTGAGTACTTATATTTGTCTTTTTGGGTCTGGGTTACATCACTCAATATGTTTTTCCTAGATCCATTCATTTGCCTTCAAATTTCAAGATGCCATTGTTTTTCACTGTTGAGTACTTCTTCATTGTGTAAATGTACCACATTTTCTTTATCCATTCTTTGGTTGAGAGGCATCTAGGTTGTTTCCAGGTTTTGGCTATTACAAATAATGCTGCTATGAACATAGTTGAGTACATGTCCTTGTGGTATGATTGAACATCCTTTGGGTATATATCCAAAAGTGGTATTGCTGGGTTTTGAGGTAAGTTGTTTTCTGATTTTCTGAGAAATTGCCATACCAATTTCCAGAGTGACTTTGCAGCTTACCCTTCCACCAGCAACGGAGAAGTGTTCCCCTTACCCCATAGCCTTTCCAGCATAAGTTGTCATCAGTGTTTTTCATCTTGGCCATCCTGACAGGTGGAAGATGGTATTTTGGAGATGTTTTGATTTGCATTTCTCTGATGGTTAAAGATGTTGGGCATTTCTTTAAGAGTCGTCCAGTCATTTGAGATTCATCTGTTGGGAGTTCTTTGTTTAGATCTGTACCCCCATTTTAACCAAAACAATCCTGTACAATAAAAGAATTTCTGGAAGCATCACCATCCCTGACTTCAAACTCTACTATAGAGGTACAGTAATGAAAACATCCTAGTATTGGCATGAAAACAGACAGGAGAACCAATGAAATCAATTTAAAGACCGAGATATCAACCCACACACTTTCAAACACCTGATTTTTGACAAAGAAGTAAAAAATATATAATGAAAAAAGAAAGCATATTCTAGAAATGGTGCTGTCATAACTGGATTTCAATATGTAGAAGAATGAAAATAGATCCATATATATCATGATGCACAAAATTCAAGTCCAAATGGATCAAAGACCTCAACATAAAACCAACCACACTGAACCTCATAGAAGAGAAAGTGGGAAGTACATTTGAACGCATTGGCCCAGAAGATCACTTCCTAAATATAACCCCAGTAGCACAGACACTGAGAGTAACAATTAATAAATGGGACCTCCTGAAAATGAAAAGCTTCTGTAAAGCAAAGGAAAATGGTTGACAAGACAAAACAACAGCCTACAGAATGGGAAAAGATCTTTACCAACCCCACATCGGTTAGAGGACTGATCTTCAAAATATACAAAGAACTCAAGAAACTTGACATCAAAAGAACAAACAATCTAATAAATTTTTTTTCAATGTTTTTGACCTTCTACTTTTACATTTTAATTTTTTTTTTGAGACCGTGCTTTTCTCTAGCTTTGGAGCCTGTCCTGGAACTTTGTACAAATACCTTTGCAATGGTCTTAATTAAGCACATATTTTGCTTGTTTAGGCTTTATTAATTGTTTGATATACTTCTCCCCTACACTGATATTGTCCACTCTTTTCCTGTACTCAATGCATAAACTTTTTCCCTTACTGTATTTTCCCACTTTCTCTTCTTTTCATAATTATAACATCCTATAACTTTAATCATTGTTAAAATGTCTGGATCTAAGTCGTATCCCAACTTTACCTTGCCAATCTTTTTTTCACTTCAGATTTTTATATGAGTTGATTGAAAATTAATCACTGCACTTACACAACTTTGGTTAATATTGATGTTCAAATGAACAGCACAGAAGCCTTTGACCTGAGAGGAATTTTCTTGATTAGGTTAACTGCAATGGGAAGGAGCCCCTAAACCCCCCATACTAAATGTGGTTGGCTTGGATCCAGGTCTGCAATACAAAGAAGGAAGCATGCTGAGCTCAAGTATCATTGCCTTCTGCTTCCAGCTGCTGATGGAACACAACCAGCCTGCCAGGATTTCTACAATGGACTATATCTTAGAACTGTGAGCCCAAACATCCCTTTCTTCCTTCAGTTGCTCCTATCAGGTTTGTTACCATAGCAACAGGAAGAGTAACTCAGATACCCAGGCTGCTCTTCTGTTCTTCATCCTAGAAAATCTGCTACTGCACACCAGGCTCTCTGTAGTCTTTTATGCTGTCTTAGTTACAAATGTTAAGGCTACTACTGCTTTTAACTAATAGTATGACATTTCCATAGTAGGCCTACCCAGTAGCTGTGATTGTTCCTGTAGTTAATATTCTATTTTAGAATCCCTCACCCTAGTTAGAATGACCGCTTCCTCAAGAAAAACAAAAACACTAGCCAAGACATGGACAAAGCCATATATATAGCTGGTTGCAATATTAGTTCTTCTATTTGAAAAACTAAAAGTAGAGATGTCATAAGACTCTGCTCTGCTACTCCTCAGTAACTATTCCCAAGACTCCAAGTAAATGTATGACAAATATAATTTCATATCTATTTTTATTCTTATGAGTCTTTCACTGTGCCTTCAGCCAGCTCCCAAATAATATCATGGGGAGTTATTACTAATTATGAAATCTTGGCCTTTGCTTAGACTTGTTTTTAATCAGCCCTTATAATTTTAATTAACCCATTTCTATTAATCTACATTCTGTCACATACAACCCATCCTGCTTTTTCCATGTCTCCTGGGATTCCTCTTTCTTTCTTTCTTTCTTTCTTTCTTTCTTTCTTTCTTTCTTTCTTCCTTCCTTCCTTCCTTCCTTCCCTCCTTCCCTCCCTCTCTCCCTCCTTTCTTTCTCTCTTTCTCTCTTTCTTCCTTTCTTTCTCCCTTTCTTTCTTTCTTTCTTTCTTTCTTTCTTTCTTTCTTTCTTTCTTTCTTTCTTTCTTTCTTTCCGGAAGTCTGACTATCTCTCCTTTCTAGCTACTGTCCATTCAACCCTTTATTACATCAATAACAGCAATACACCTTCACACAGTGTGGAGATAGCCAACAGTTTATTGCAGCATTTTCTCAACAGCTAAGTCATAGAATCGTGCTTGATGTCTACTAACAGAGAAATAGATATAAGAAGTGTGGTATATATACATAATGTGTTTTTTTCTTCCAGTCATAAAGAAGAAATAAGCAGCTATTCAAGGGAAAAGAGATGCAAACTGGAGCTATCCATACAAAGAAATTTAAGTCAGTCTCATATGACAAATATCACGCTTTCTTTCGTTTCTGAATTTTAGATTTTACAAAGATGTGCATGTTTACAGAGGACACAAAATTAGAAGCCAAGCTGTCTATGGGGTAGGGTGGGAACTAATGGTAAGGGGAAGTGGAGAACATAGAGGAGTAGGGGATGACAGTGCTGAGATGTCAAACCATTTGAAACTTAAATATTTTTGTGCTCTGATGTATGTAATGTATGATGTATGATGTATGTAAGTAATTATATCAAACTTTGTTTTATCTCCAGTCCAGGAAAATGTTCTGCATAAGCACGTGTTCCCTGGCTTCTTTATATATGGCCCCATCTGTTCTCAAAAGTAGAGGCCATTGATGCATCCTCAGATGGTACAGATGATACAACATACTGTCTGCAGAAGAAGAATCTGTAACAAGAAGTCCTTGTTTCATTGTCTGTGTATTTGTCTAGTATAGTACAGAAGCCAGAGCCTTGAACACAGTCAGAAAATGGTCTACCACTGACTAAATTTTCAACCCTACAAGTTTTTATTTCTTCAAAGCTGAAAACCAGACAAAAGCCAAAGAGCTACTGCATCATCAGCAGGGACAAAGGTCCTGGAAATCAAGACTCAGGAAATACACACTGAGTCATCAGCAGGGATGAAGATCTTGCAAAACAGGAAATCCAAAAGTCCAAGGAAGATGAAAACCCAAGAAAGACAAATCTGAAAGCTAAAGTCACAAGTGCTCAGCTGGACTTCTCTTCACCAGGTGGAAGAAAGCGCATGCCCACTGATCACATGATCTCAATCAGGTCAGCTACACTGGTGTGATGGCAGACACTTTGCAGTGTGTCATTCGGTTTCTGGCCAGGGAAGCTCCAGTTAGTGGAACAGCAATTCAGTGGATGGGTCAAATGTCAAGATGGTAGATTCCCTCCAACTTACAGCTACACCAGAGGCTGCTGTTGGCAGCAATTCTTGAGCTATAATTTTATGAACACTCTTTCTTCCACTAGCCCTGTAATATAGATGCAAACCTCAGCACAAATTCTGTCACATGTCTTTATCCCATGTCACTGCATGCTAATCTGAGGACCAACATCTGACCCGAGGATTCAGTGCTCTTCTTTCCTAGTATAATTTATGTTCTGTGTGGAAGGTGATGATGTGCTGAGCCCTCAAGTGTGCTTGTCTGGATTTTCACTGAGAGCCCAAATGGATAGTGTTCTCCTGGTGATCACAAAGGTGCTTTATCCTGAGATCAAGTGGCTCATGTGTGGTCACAGTTTACCAAATCGTATTTCCTTAAGACAGCTCAGTGAGTTACTTTGGATTGATTGCCATTATAATTAAACACCTAAAACAATTTATGCTTTATAAGATTAATAGAGATATCTTAAAATTTTTATTTTATCTCAATATAGATATTGATGGAGAGTGGATCTAGCTGAAGAGGGCTTAAGGCAGTTACCCCAGTGACTGCCACTATCTGGTCAGCAGTGAATGGTGATCCAGCTTAGAAAGTGATGGTGTTGATTAGCTAACTGATTAGCCAAATATGTTATCCTTCCAAATTTTGTTTCTTTTTCTTTCTAAAAGAAGTTTCTACAACTCGAAAGCAGTGTCCCAGTATATTCTAGAATGATATCTGAAGTAAATGATGCTCAAAAAATAGAAAGTATATATATTATCATTTTTATAACTCAAATCTGGTATCAAAAGAAGGCAAATCATGAAGAAAATAGTGTCAAAGTACTCATTTAATGACAGTTTTACAGAAAAGGCAATGCTCTCTAAGACTATTCCAATTAGGGTAGTGTCTGGACAGGGTGCTATCCTGGTAGATTGGAACAGCAGAGTACAGACTTCCTGCTTCGGTGACCAAGGTCTCACTCTGCCTTCTCTACCTCAAGTGGCCGTGAGATCCTCTGCTCTGCTCCACAAGTGTCTGTCATGTCCCTGGCTGATTCTACAATTCTTGTTTAGCTCAAAAGAGATCTACACTGTCGTGAAGACTGCACGGCACTCTCAGCTTTATGAAATTCTCACAAAATGTGCCAGGAAAGGGGAGTTTTTGACCCTTGTTCCTCTGTTGGATGTTTGGGAAGGGACAGTCTGCGAAATCGGTGGAGCTATTTTAAGACATTTAAAAAGAATAGTTGATGATCAGGTCCTTAGTCATGAGACACAAGCTCCCTTAGTTCCTGTTGCTTAATGAGCCAATGCTGGACCACTCTATTCTTTGAACAGTGGCTTATTACTGAGGACATGCTCTCAGGTGAAGTCCATCAGCTGTGGAGTGTGATACCATTTTCTACAGGTGTATATCAATGTTGCTATGTGACTGGCTGGGGCTTCAGTATGAGCTTTCAACCTTTTTAAATAGAACACATCCTAGAAAGATAAAATGCAAGCTTCATAGACAATCTTAAAATATCTTGTAGACACATCAAAAAGAAGAAGATGAAAAAGAAGAAGAAGAAGAAGAAGAAGAAGAAGAAGAAGAAGAAGAAGAAGAAGAAGAAGAAGAAGAAGAAGATCTGGTATGGTGATATGGTGATACATACCTTTAATCACAGTACACAGGAAACAGAGGCAGATAGAATCTGAGTTTGTGGCTAGCCTTGTTGTTATAACAAGTTCTAGTCTAGTCAGGGCTACACAGTGAGATCCTGCTTCAAAAAAAGTAAAGAAAAAAATAATAAAATAAGGGCACATTTTATTTAATGTATTATACCTACAATTTCAATATTGAATGTTGTTTTAAAATTATTATTAATAAAGTTCCCATTTACTTTTTCATAGTGTTTCAGAAATTCAGTATAAACAATATGTCTCAGTTTGAGCATGCAATATTTTATTGTCCAATAACCAGTGACTGCAGTACAGATACGGGACAAATGATTTCTTTTGCTGCCTTCAAAATATGTTATGGCAATATACTTCTTAGTAATCTTTTTTAGTTATATTTTATTATACATTTGATAACATGTATTATTATAGTATTATTTAAAATACTAGAGCATATATCATCCTGTCAATTCTGCAATGGAAACCTTTACCAAGGATGAAAAATATTCACAGACATAAAATACACTTTCTAATTACTGCTGTCAAAATCATGCTATCTTAATTTTTTAGCTAAACAAAATTATATGATAAGCAAGCTCTACATCAAAACTCAGAAACATTACATGTGAGATAAGAACACAGTAGGCATAAGGTTAGGGATTCTGTACCATCATTTAATTCTGATTATTTAATTCTGGCTATTTAATCTACATAACAACTGTGTTCCTAATTTGCATTCACTATAGCAAGAAGTGACTATGGTTTCAGCTTGGTTAGTTAACTGGAGTAGTTTAGATAAAAAGACAGAAAGCATAGGAAAGTACTCTCAATCATATTATTTATAAAATGGGAGCGCTAGACTAAAATTAGGCTCATTAAATCTTTTCTAGAGAGCAAATATTCCAGACTTGGGGATCGCACATTATGTCATGAGATTATTCATTCTCCGTCATAGTCAAAAAGCCGCTGTGCGGAAATCAATAAGTGAACGAGTGTAGACTGATTTGGTTCAGTGTCTCAAGGCTGGTAATGACGAGACTAGGTCAAGGGCAATGGGCGCATGCCGCTTGCACATCCTGAGCAATGTTGCCTGATTGAACACAGATTCCCACTGAGGGAAGGGTGCCTTCGCTGCCCTTTGCAGCACAGTGACTGGGCAACACCTTCAAAGTCCCAGGGCGCAGAAGCTTGCATCATTCCTGGGTGGTTCCAGAGCCCTACTGGTAGGCAGAGTCTTGCTTGAATAAAGTAGACAGTTAAATATGTAGAATGAAGAAAAACATATTATAAAATATTTTTTTAAGTTTATTGTGAGTTAGATATAAGGTGTTTTTTTTTTAATGTATTATTTGGGAAAGAAGGCTTGCTGCCTGAATTTGCCCTGAGACAGGTTTTCCTTGAAATCTAACTGTTCTCAGCAGGAAAAAAAAAACTCCTCATCTAAGTGCATCCTAGAATCTGAGAAGTAAGAATGGTGGCAGCAGATGCTCCAATGAAGTGTCCAGAGCAGGGGATCTCCTCCTGCAATGAAGTGTCCAGAGCAGGGGATCTCCTCCTGCAATGAAGTGTCCAGAGCAGGGGATCTCCTCCTGCAATGAAGTGTCCAGAGCAGGGGATTTCCTCCTGCAATGAAGTGTCCAGAGAAGGGGATCTCCTCCTGCAATGAAGTGTCCAGAGAAGGGGATCTCCTCCTGCAATGAAGTGTCCAGAGAAGGGGATCTCCTCCTGCAATGAAGTGTCCAGAGAAGGGGATCTCCTCCTGCAATGAAGTGTCCAGAGAAGGGGATCTCCTCCTACAATGAAGTGTCCAGAGAAGGGGATCTCCTCCTGCAATGAAGTGTCCAGAGCAGGGGATCTCCTCCTGCAATGAAGTGTCCAGAGCAGGGGATCTCCTCCTGCAATGAAGTGTCCAGAGCAGGGGATCTCCTCCTGCAATGAAGTGTCCAGAGAAGGGGATCTCCTCTTACAATGAAGTATCCAGAGCAGGCTGGTCTCCTTATGCAATGGAGAGTCCGGAGAAGGCTAGTCTCCTTATTGCAGAGGAAGCAGAAAGTTTTAGGTAAGGGGAAGGGTATTTCTGGACCCCCATCAAGGGATGGTTTAAATGTAGAATCATGGGAAAATGGCATTAGGCTAGAATGGATTCCTCCTTAAATTAGGAATAAAAGTATCAGGACCCAGAAAACACTAAAGGAGACCACTCTGCTCAGTAAGAAGCAAGTTAATCTCATTCCTGGTGATTTTGTTAGTTTTTAATGGATATTTCATAGAGTCACTCTTTTCCATGTAAAACCTGTAACTCCAGGACAGTGGTTATGGATGTTGTCAGTTTACTCTCAGGGCAGGATCCTGGCTCTGCCTCTGCTTTTATCTTATGATACAATTAATGGGGAAACAATTACTCGTTTAGCATTAGGGGTGAGTGAACCTTACTATCTCCTTCAACCCCAAGAGTGGCTTCTCAGGGTGCAGATCACTGAGTAGAAAGCAGCATTAGCACTGAAGGCAGTGGCAAATCTCTTCGCTACAGAGCCCGGGAGAGCTAACACTCATGGCAGCTTTAACGACAACATCTTAGAGACGGAACAGAAAAGAGAAGAGAGAAGTGACCTGCTCCTGGCCACCCAGCTCATGGTGCTGGATTAGGGCATGCACCTCAGCCTGCATCGTGAGCCATTTCTGTTCATACGTGTTCCCCATGTTTCCATGTTGTTTCCCTTCTCTGTCAGAAAGCCATTTCCTCCCCCACTCCCCCTCTAGAGTTCTCCTCTCTACTTGTTGCATGCTAAGCTCTCTCATGTGGGTTAATCATTCAGTGTTTCTAGAGCAGCAGGAAACTCTGCCTTGTTAATCTCATTCTACACATTGAAAAATGGGATTGCAGCCCAATAGAGTGGTGGACTCTAGAAGACACAGTAAAAAAGTGGCAGGGATTGCGACATGGATCTCTTCACTCCAATCCCAGTGCTTAAAGCTAGTTCATTAGACTGACAAACATTTTGAAAATATTTGGCTAGAGTTTGAATAGCTTAGCTCATTAGTAGATTTGCAGGTGGAAAATCAGAACGACCATTCTCTTCCTTACTCTAAAAATACGTACTTGGCTTGAAGCTGTCCCTGTACTTTTTCTTCCTGGTCCTTGTTGCAATGTTGTTTTCCCAAGTTGGAGCAGCAGGTGGAGGGTAAGTGATCTAGATGATTGGGCAAATGGGAAAATAGTCTTCAGGTTTGGTGGGCAGGCAAAAAACCAGACAAAACCAGTAGAGCTCTCTTATCTGTCAAGTATAGAAGCTCAATGCCCTACAAATCATAAAGATGGTTAGCACTGAGTCCATGAGTAGATATTGTTAAATTATGTTGTTGTAAGTAGTCTGCTTCCATTAGACTTGTTCACATGGTTATATACTGAGGGTTCCCCAAGGATGTACACTCCTCTGCACTTCAAGTCTGATCGTCCACTTAGTAGGCTGTCAGAGATGCCTTGGTTTACGAAATTTCTCAAAGGCAGAAGTATGGGGGTGCCATAGGAATCGGAGTGGGCACAGCAAGGACACACGAATCTGCTCACAGAGTTACAACTCAGGTCTGAAGTGAATCAAAGGTGTTGGCACTTCCTACCTCCTGCCCAACTCAAGGACACTTTTACTGTGTCATGTGACCCCTCTGTTGTGGCTCATCAGAAAGACATTAGGCTGCTGTCTTTTCTCATCTCTTCTTCAGCTGCTCCCTGGCTCATTAACATTGCTCATGATTTCTGTCTTCACTATCCATTCTAGATGGTCCTCCCTCTCAGCCAGTTGATGAACTGGCTTGTAGGGTCCACATTGTTCTTCCTGGGGCCTCTGACCATTGTCAATGTATGGCTGTTGCCAGTACTCTTCTATTGCTCTTCCAGCCATGACAGTACCAAGAGGTGCCTGTGCCTCTCAAGCTCCACATGTTTCTTGCTAAACACTTGGAAGCAGAAAAGTCAATTCTTGGTGGTGAATCTGGTCAGTTACCCCTATCAATGCAGATGATGTCTTTGATCGCCTCCTGGTTCCCAGAGTGAGATGTCCCATGTGACCAGGCAGTAAACAAAGCTTTAGGTTCAGAGGAAATTTTGTGAGCAGTAAGATGGCTCATTCGGGGAAGCCGCTGGCTGCTAAAGCTGAGGACTTGAGTTTGTTCCCTGGAGCCCACAGGGTAGAAATAGAGAATCAACTCCTAAAGGTTGTCTTCTCACCTCCACATACACGCCATGACTTGCACATACCCCACCTCTCACTAAATAAATAAGGAAATGTAATATTTAAATCTCAGAGAAAGACTCTGCTCTGTTCACGCATGGAAGAATTTTCATCCTTCGGAGCCCCAATCTAAGATCTTGAACCACTAACCTCAAGAACCTTGAGGGGTAGTGGTGGAATACAGCTATTCAGCAAGGGAATATTGTGTACTCTAGGTCACAGAGCAACACGTCATATCCAGAGAGTTTTGTATAAACTACTTATAAATTTTCCAAAATAGCATCATGCCCATTCATATTGTTAATCCTAAACTGGCACCTAAATGGAAACTTTAATAGAATTCTCCAATATTTTCTCAGGTCAGCTGTTTCTAACTGGTGTCCTACATAGCGTTCCCATGCATATATTCCCATTGAGTAACAACATACTTTTGATCACATGGCTAGAATGTAGATAAGTCATTATCTCAGTTATTGCAATGAGGATAAGAGCTGTATTGAGAGGTAATAGTATGAGACCCTGTTCTGTCTGAAGGAGTGATATTAGCAAATCCACAAATGGAGAGGAGGGAGTGGCTCAACCCTTGACCTTTTTTCTCGTAAATCACTTTCAGGGAATAAAATAGCTTCTCCATGGGCTTGTCTTTAAACTGTGGATGGTAACTGACAAGGCATGCCAAGTGATTACTAAAAATGTTCTGTACATTTGTTACTGAAATTCAACAAATATAGGGCCGTATATGTTAGAATTTCATTGCAATCGATTGTTTCATGTTGCCTCATACAAAATACTATACTTTAACTTTTGAAAGTATTCAAAGCTGCAAAGCCTTTTAGTTTATTCAATTCCATGTTGTTCTCAATAGCATTAACTCAATTAGGAGATATAAAATCACTATACTCTTATACTTTAATGGTACATTTATTTTTATTTTATGGGTATAAGTGTTTGTAACTACATGTGTCTGATGCTTGCCAAGTTTTGAACAAGATGATGGATCCTCTGGAAATGAAGTTGAGGATGCCCAGTCCTGAAGCTGCCGTGGGGACACTGGGTTCCAAACACACATCATCTGCAATGGCAGAGAATGTTCTTCAGCACTGAGCCAAGCTCTAGACCCTACCCTCATACCTTGGCACTTTCTCTGCTGTGTCTTAACTTGGCAATCTAGAAATGTCCTGTACTTGATAGATGAGTAAAGTGACCACGGTTTTACCTCATGGAAAATACAGGCATCTTTTGCAGAAGGTATGGAAGTTGAGTAAAATAAATCACTTGCTCATATAATATCTGAAACCATCAGTACTTTTTCTGAAATGTGACCCATTCAAGGTTGAGATTGAATGAAGCGTATGTACTAGAGAAGGCTAAAGTTCGGAGTCAGGAACATCAATCGTAGCTTTTTGGCAGGGTGTTCTTGCATGAGTCGCTTCTCTTACTAGATTCATATTGGTTAAAATGCAAAGGTAAAGTAGTCATCTATTTGGTGTGAGTGTTGCCAGAGTTTTTGTTATTCAGCAAACTGTGCATGTTGCTACCTACTTTCCCTGAACAAATGTTCTTAGAAGTTCTAGCCTTCAAGTACTCATCCAGTTTTGAGGCCATAGTATGATGATGCCTGTTAATTTCCAAGCTGCTATAAGAACAATGGTGGTGCATACATTTAGTTGATATTTCCACAGTGTGATCAAGAACAACTGAGAGAAAAAAGTGAACTGTTCATTAATGCCAAATATCTTCCAATGCAAGAGATTCTTCAACACCAAATACTATTTAACTTAAGAAAACTTTTCTTTCAGTAAAAACTGTAAATAAACTCTCTGTCAAGTGAATTTGAATGAGCAGTAGAAATCTCAATTCCTGCTTTAGGAAGAATTTTTCAAAAATCAGTAATATTTTCAACTCCTGTTTTTTCTAACAGTTTGTATTTTTTGTTTGTGATTTTGAAAAGCAATTCCTTATTTCTTAAGGAAGCAGCTGCTTAGAAATTTTGCAATCCGAAACTCTCCCCCTCTCTCTCCCCTCTACCCACTCTTCTTCCTATCCCCCCTCCTGCCATCTCCTTTAAGAGATATGCCTCCATTATTTCCAGAAACCCCATCTCTGAGCTTGCTTCTTTGGCCAAGGTTATAAATCAAAAAAGCCAGTTCAATTTGGAGTTTAGGTTTTTGCCTTAGTGGCTGTAAGAAATAGATCGGATTATTTACAACTGTGGGTGTCCAGGGTTTCCTCACCATAGACAGGAGAATGTTTTAGAACATTCACCTTTAAGATCTCCAGAATCAAAGCTGTTGATCCTCCGTGGATTGTAAATTTCTGGAGTTGGGCTCCTTGGTTCTTGTCAGTGAGGTGCGTTTTATGTTCACTATTACATCACTCTGAAGCGCTGGGCAGCTGGAAACCTCCTTCCTATTAGGAAGCCTTCCTTTGACTTTCCTACAATAAAGTTGTTCTTCGACAAAAGTTCATCCTAATAAGCCTCATGAGAATTGTTCCTGAATCTCAGAATCTTCAGCAGCCTGCATGCTTTGAATCTAAAGACAAGGCCTGTAGCTTAAGAGTGTTTTAAAACTCACCTTCAATCAAGCAGCAGAGCCTCTAGGTGGATTAGGCCGAGAGTGTAAGAAACTTACATGGTGGCGGGTGTTGAGACTCAGAAAGGTCATTCTATCAGGAATGCTTTCTTTCTGAACACGAATTTCCTCCAGGAATAGTATAGTAGGAGAAGGGCGGCTTTGGTACTCTGCCCCAGACCTCTGGAATGCTGAAGAAGGGAGGGTCCTCCATGACACATGGTCTTAGAATCTGTGTTTTAAAGGGCGGTGTGTAAAATGCCAATGAAATATAAACAAGAAAACGTTGTTGGAGGACTCTTTCCAAGTGAGAAATGTCAAGAGTTAGTGGATAATCTTTCAAGAAAAAGAAAAGAATTTCCCACAAAAAGGAAATGTTTCCTCTAGGGAAAAAGCTCCGTAAAGACCTGCATTATGGTTCCGTCTGAGGAAGACTTGGGAAAGCTCTCCAGTCCTCACCTGGATTAATTCTCCAGTCTTCTGCCTCCATGAACAAAGAGCACAGAGCTAGGCTGAGGGGGAAACATCAGTTTCCTTCAACTCTTCCTCAGAGTCAAGATTCACACGCAGTGGCCATCTGAATAACAGCCTCCAGATGGAAAGCCTCCTCCTGAGCTATGACAGGGATCTAGCTTCATTGAGCTGACCGACGTGGACCGTCGTGACTATTGATGGGTTACTTATTGACGGCTCTGGGGTAGTGTGATTAATCCAGTCATTGATCTGATTCTCCTTTAACAAGTGCCAATGCCAAGGTCACATCCACATGGGGGAGAGGAGGCATGGCATCCTGCCCCAGGTGCTTTGGTGGTCAATAGTTAGTTGTATACACTTTCTTCTCCACTTCCCCGAGAAGTCTGACCCTTCAACCGGCAATCCCACCATAAGTACAAGTAGCTTCTCCATAATAGCACTGGACTTATTATTGCCTAGAAATCTGAATACTCATGACCAAACTTCTAGTCTTTCGCCAAATAGCTTCTTGTTGAAAAAAGAAAAGAAAGGAAAAGAAAACAGGGAAGATAACAAAAGCTTCTTAAATGCACTGCATCCTCTCCCAAACCCAAGTCATGGGCCAAGGGTTTTCCCAGATTCCCTTTTCTTTTCTCCTTGGCTACCTTCTGAAAAGAACATAGTGCCAGATGGGTGGGAAGCAGGGGCATGATTAGGCGTGTATGTGCCTGTTTTAACTGCTGGCGATGATCTTACTGCCACGGATTTCCACTCACTTCTTTTCAATAGAAAGCTGGCACTTCTGAGGGTGGGTACTGGAATGGTAACACAATGCTCACAGCAGCCCACTCAGTCCTTGGAGTGTCTTGCATAAAAGGGTTCTTGTCATAGGGAGTACTCACTGGAGCCCAGCCAGGTCCCCGGGGACGTCTAGTGTCTACCTCTTACAGAGCTGGCTGTCAGGTCAGTCCTGTGTGTGTAATTGACTATGATGTCTGCATGTTGATAGAATGATTTGAGCCAATGGTTCCTCTCCAAAAGGGGTTTCCTGGCTAGCTCTCCTGTGACACAAATGCCAAGTTGGGAGTTGCCTGGAGACTCCAAAGATGCAGATTCATTTGGCTGAACTCCGGTTGTGAAGCCAAGTGCTACAAAGTGCTGGAAAAACAGAGACACTAGGCTTGAATTGTAGTCAGTGTCTCCCCCCCTTAAAAAAAAAAAACAAAAAACTTGGCTCCTCTACTTTCCAATGCGATGTTTAATGTTTCTGAGCGTATTTAGTAAACATGTCACTAGCGATTGCCAGGCCTTAGTCCCTTCCCACTCTTTCTTTAATGGTTTTCCCTTTCTCCTCGGGTCAGTGCAGCGGGCTGAACGGGAATATGAATGTGTATGTATTTCATGCTAGACAGATTGCAGATTTGTTTTCACGAGTTCTAAAGCTTATTTATAGCACCCACTCCTTATGAACCCAGCAAGTCACACACATGTCTTACTTTTCTCACCAGACTTGGCTACGTCTCCTCTCTTGAGAAAGCTGAGCTTACACTCCACATTAATCACCGCAACTTAGCGTGAATCTGTGGCTCTGTGCAAAGTGTGTTCTCCTTCACTAAAGCGGCTAAGAGAATAATGTTCTGCCTTTGACTCCCTATAGAATTCTCTCAGTTGGAAAGTGAATATTTTTTCTGCAACCTCAGGCCTCCTCATACTATAAGCCACACCGATACTTCTGCTAAGTTGTTGGGTCGTGGGCGACTTCACATCTCCATTATACACACTATGCTCAAACCGCAACAAGAGATTTGATTCCGACCTCAAGACTCTATGTATCACAGGCATTCATTCACTAACATTAGTCATCTGCTCTACACCAAGATACGTGATCCCCTTCCTTATCTTCCACGGGCTTAAGTCTAGAGAATCAAGGGCACCATTAATAAGTAGGCAGTGACTGAGAGGATCAAACTCTAGAAACCACGGAAGTAAAGGAAAGGGTGAGATGTGATTAACCCCCACCAGAAGTCCCAGACGGAGGTGGCGTTTGAGCGAGTGGGACTCCTGGATGAAAGATGTGCAGTCTGTGGGTGAGTGGTGCTCTGAGAACGGTGACTGATAGGACAGAAGTTAACTATCCGAGTGTGGAAGTCTCTAGAGATGCTTGGTTCTGCTGCAATGTCCAAACAAGATATTTTTAGAAAAAAAATCAAAAAACATTAATTTGTGACAAATTAGAGTTGATTTTTAAATGAATCTTTATCATACATACTCCAAGGAGTGTTGACTATGTGGCAAGGGTAGGAAGGAGTCATGGGCTAAGGGGACAGAATGTGTTATGAGCGCATTAGGAAAGCCTCAAAGTATATTCAACTTCAAGATCCTAGAATCCACAAGTGCCATTTTACACGAGAGGAAAAAAACATTTTTATCAGGTGGGTAAGTGAAGAATCTTAGAATTGGGGGGACATTATATTGTCTCTTCATCAATCTCTTGTCACAGTAATACTTGGGACTAGAATAATTTACAAAAGAAAGAGGAATTAATCCTAGATTGAATAGGAAAATAAAGTAAATATGTTGGGTGAAATATGAGAAAAATATGAGATTCTAATACCTTAAAGAAGTATAGGATGCTATAGTTGATTGCAATAAAATGGCCACAAAATCTTGCTGCTAAGGGAGAATCTATTTCCTTGCCCTTTAAATATGGCTGCCCTAATAACTTACTTTGAGCAACTAAATGTTACAGACATTATAATAGAGTACTGTGTTCAGCATTCAGGGGCTTAGGGGCTTTGCCCTCAGCCACCAACCATGAACAAGGCTGAGTTAGTATTAGGAAAAATGTAGAACAGACTCCATCCATCTGCCCTTTCTGTCACCCACCAAAGTCCACGAATGAGCGCCGTTAGGACAGATGAGAGCAGATCAGTCCAGAAGAAGAACTGGGCTAGCCCAGCCCCACCTGAGACTACACAGATGCACCGGCTAAGCAGACTGGTTGTCGTTTTCAGTGCTTAGGGTCATGTTTTGTTATGGAACAGAAGCTAATTGATCCAGAGAAAACAAAGGGAGCCATAAAGTTCATGAAGCTAGTCTCTCGCTTCACTCAAGACAGGGGAGGAAGGGTAAAAGTTGTGACGGGGTGATGAGAACCCATGGTTAGAAAGTGAATGATCCTTACAGACTGTGATGGGACAGCAATCTACGTAAGTAGCCAGAATAATGAGCAGGGATTAGAAACTGGGTGTTGGACATAGGGTCAACCGAAATGCAGCAGAAACTGGAGACCAGCAGTCTTTAGACTCAGTGTCAGCAGGCAGCACGATATTTGTGCAGTTCATACATGCTGAATAAAAGCTGATAGCAAAACCTCCTGCAGTTTCCAAGCGACACTCAGGCCATGGGGAAAACACCCCTGAGAAACTCCCTTGAGATTTTATACCCCTGCACGCACAGCAGACAGATCCCACAGATTGTGAGGGGAGACAATGAAAGACTGGAGAGTCTGAAACCTTTTCTATTTTACTTGGCTTTGCTTTCTTTAAAGAAATCAAACTTGCTGTGATGCCTTTGTCAAGTAGCTCTGCCTCCTCCATCCCTCCCAAGGCACCCCGCCCTTTCAGTGTGACAGATTGGTTCCTAAGAGTTGGGAATCAGCTGCTTCAAATCCTCAGTTACTATATTATTGGCATGACTCATGACCGAGGGAATGTGGAGTCAGCGTGTGAGGGAAGAAGCCACATGTCTGAGGGATGCGTTCGTGAACTTACAGGTGAGCCCAGTTTTGCAAGCTATGTTGCACATTTTTAACTTCTGCTATAAAACAACAGATGCCTAGAGAACACAAATCAGGCGTACTATACTCAATGTACAAAAACATCTTGTAATTTCCTACAGCAAACCCATCAGTGTTTCCCTGGAAACATTGGAACTGAAATCAAGAGTTGAGGAAAAACTGGAAAATGTCTAGAGGTTGAATTGACTTAAAGATATTTCTCAAAATATTCAATCCCAGGGGCCAGAGACCCATATTAGACAAATCCTTAGAAGATGTTCTTGTAAGTGATGGGGAAACTGCTTCTAGAAAGTGGTTTATGGCTTGTTTGAAGGGGCCTGTTAGGCAAGTCACCGAGGACAGTGGCTCTTAATTACCTAAGGAGCATTATCCCAATTCCACACTTACACAGAGTCTCTAATTCATGATTCCAGATTCTTTAAACACTCTGTGCTGTCCTAGGGAGGCAGAAGGTACATGCTAAGAATTTAAAATTTTAAAACATTCTTTTAAAGTAATTTTTCTTTGATGAGAAAATTTTTGTATACATTTTAAATTTTTTCTTTTTTTAAACAACAAAAGGAAACACACCAAAAAAGGCTCTATTGTCAAAAGCCACATCTTGACACATTGATTACTATAATTGATAAATAAATAGATAAATTAAATAATTAAACACACAAATGAATAAATGAAATTTTTAAAAAAATTTTTAAACGTAGCACACAGAGTGACGGTTCCATTCTGGCATTTTCACACATTGATGTCTCACTAGGCTTTGTCTTTCTTCTTTTGCCTTCTCCACTGCCCTCTCTCATCCCTTCTGCCCACTCTTGTTGGTCCCCTTGATCCTTGAAAATGGCCCCCTTCTTTCATATCATGTGAATTCCATTGCCCTCTTTCTCCCTCTGCCTGTTTTAAAATTTCTTCTTATCCTTTCATGGTCCCCTTTCTGTTTTTATGATTTTTACACACGCACACATACAATCACACACACAAACATGCATGCACATATGCACACGCATGCACAGACATACATACATTTAGATTTTGTGTATGCGAGAAAGAAAACATGTAGCTTGTATCTTTGTTAGCCTCACTTGTTTCATCTAGTTAATGATCCCCAAATATATTTGTTTTCCTGAGAATGCAGCCCTTCATTTCTTCTCTACATCTAAAAATGATTCCATATGCACATTTAACACATTGGAAAGAGTAATTTTTCTCTCCTGGCAGACATTTTTGTCTGGCTTTATTTCCTGGTGATTGTGAATAGTGCCATAATAAGCAAGGATATGCTTGTGACTCTTCTACATGATTTCAACTCCCACAGATAACCAGGAGTGGTGGAGCTGTGACGTAAGGCTGTGTTTTAGAATCCGGTCTTCTATTTGTAGACTCTCCATGTAGACTTCCATAGTACTGCGGCAGTTAATACTCCCATCAACAGTGTGTAATTCCTTTCCACACATTGCTGTCCTATATTCTGTTGATCATGGCTCTGACTAGAGGACATGGAATCGCAAAATAGTTTTACTTTTTGTTTCTTTTTTTTTAGCAGCTATGGGACACCTTTTGAATTTGTACTGGCCATTCGCTCATTTGGGAATTACCTATTTAACACATTAGTCTAATTAATCTATGGGATGAGGGGATCTTTATTCTTTGGGTGTTTAGCGTTTGCAGTTCTTTATAAGCATTAGATACTAATCCCCTGCCTGATGTGCAGTTGGCAGTTTTCCCCACTTGAGGCTCTCTCTTTATTCTGGTGATTGTTTTCTCTTATTGGGCTAAAGTTTTTCAGTTCCTTGCAACTCAATCTCTACTCGTTGCCTTTATCTTGAGGCATTTTCCTTATTTTGTTTTGACAGTTTCAGACTTTCTTGTCTTGCATTAATGTGTTTGATCCATTTTGATGTAATCCTTGTGCGAGGTGAGAGATATGGATCTAGTTTACTTCTACATGTGGATATCCAGTTTGCCCAGCATTATATATTGAAAGATTGCCTTTTTTCTGATATATTTTAAGAAGATTTATTTATTTGTTTTATATTAAACATACATATGTGTGTTTGAGTGCATACATGTGTCTCAAATGCATGCATACACTAATGAAAGCCAGAGAGTGGTATTAGATTCTCTAGATCTGAAATCACAGGTGGTTATAAGTTGTACCCTGTAGGAGCTGGGGACTAAATTTGAGTCCTGAGCCTGGATCCTCTATAAATACAGAAAATGCCTGTAATCACTGAGCCATCTCTCTAGATATCTGTCAGATAGATGAAGCTGTTTAGTTTGATTTCTGTGTCTTGTGTTCTATTCCATTGATCTACATGTCTGGGTTTGGTTCAGTATCAGACACCTTCATTTATTTATGGCTGTACACAAAGTGTATGCTTTTTGAAACAGAATACTGACATAGAAGCCAAAAATACTCACTGGAGAGACAAGCAAATATGAAGGAAGAACTCTTCGATGTAGGACTAGGAGAATTTAGCATAAACCTCTGGGTGACAGAGCAAACCAAGGAAGCTGAGCACTGTAGAGCAAGCAAGCTTAGGAAGAATGATACGACTTCCTTCATCTCTGGTTTCAGAGCAATCCCAGTTGACTTCATTGGTCACTTGTTAGTTTTTCATCTTGCTTAGGGTGCAGGATGACATTTTAAGTCCTTCTTTCTTTCATAATAATCAGGGCCCAAGTGCCTACTATGCCTACTATAGTCACCGTCGCCGCACACTGTTATGAGTGGCATCACACGAATGAAGGCAGGGAGGCCCTAGTAAACACACACACACACACACACAGAGAGAGAGAGAGAGAGAGAGAGAGAGAGAGAGAGAGAGAGAGAGAGAGAGAGACTCTAATAAACCCAAGGAATAAGCAAGTCTCTGAAGTCTGAGAATACTTTGGAAGGCTCTGATACTTTGACTCCTGTTTTCTTGCGAATATACTGTTGACGACGGAAAGGCCGAAGACGATCCTTGCAGTGTACTTTATCTGTAGTTTGTGTTGTCTGACAGAAGAAACTTCAGTTTGGTGCTGTGGGAGTGACCTAATGGGTACGTGCCACCTTTTCGTTGGTCTCAGGATCTCCTTTGTGATCTCTGTTAGAAGGGCCTTTTGGAAGATCAGGTGTCCTTACCTGGTTACTCAGAACAGGAGCCACTTTCCCTGCTTTTCGGTGGAATACACTAACCGCATTTTTTCCTCTCTAACCACAAGCTATGTGTGAATATATGCATGTTGAGTAGCTGCAGAGTGTGAAAATTCTCGATGAAAACAGCTTTTGTCTTCTTTGCTGATTTTGTACCGAAGGTAAAGATAAGACTGCTCTTACCTGCTTTTGAGAAATGTCCCGAGAAATGGTTCTGAAACTTGTGATAACCGTTTACCCAATGAAACTGGCTGAGATTCTTCCAGTCGGACGCTGTCCAGCACTTCTCGGGGTCATTACCATTCTGCTTATCTTGGCAAGTGGAGTCAGTTTACACGGCTTAGCTTGTCACACAGATGAAGGGACTATGGTAATATCCAAGGATGGCTCGTGTGCCTCATTCCACAACCTAGCCAGATGTGCTAGTGAAGGAAGGGATGTATGGGTTATATGAGTTGGCAGATGGCAATAACTGAGCATGGTACTTGGCGCAGGATGAGCATGTAGGTAAAGTGGAGAAACAGATAGTTGTATGGGCTGTGGTTCCATTATTGCTTTGTTTTATGTCATATGATATGTGCTTCAGTTGTTTGCAAGCTGAAAATAAGCATACTTAGGCTTCATTGAATTTTGTTTAATTTTTAAGGTGGAACTACATACTTGTTTCATTTCGGGTATCAGTAAGGGGCTGCCTCCTTAAAAATCCTATAATTGCTTTCTGCAAGTTTGATCGGTAGCATCTTCATTGTTGGCATTTTGATTGCTAGGCAATGAGAATTTGTAGTTACCATAATCCTCTGGGAGATGTTTGGCAGAAACAAAATTTCAGCTTCTTTGGGCCAACATCTATCAAGACACTTAGGAGTAATAAACCAAATGATTCTTGAAAACAAACTTTGAATAAAATCCAGTCCTAGGGGACATGGGGGCTATTATCAGCTAAGGGACTGGCATGTCTCTTACTAGGACAGAATTAGACCCTCTTCCATGATTTCTCATTAGTGTTATCCCACATTCCCAAAGGTGTGTGTGTGTGTGTGTGTGGTTTGTGATCATGTTGTAAATGAGAAAATTATGGCTCAGAGGACTGAGCTTCTAGTGTTTCAGTGGTTAGGTGCTAGCTTTAGAATCATGCATTTATACTTGCAAAGCCCATACTCTTTACCCTACTGGCAAAGCTAGACACAAACACAGAGAAGAAGAAAATGGGCTGAATTAGAAAGAGAAAGCTTGTGAGATAAGCTGTCTTTTTGATGTATGCTTAGATGAAGATTCATAATAAATATCGAAATCTGGGAGAGTATGCTTGCTTTAGTCTGCTCGGTCTGGTGGATTAAGCAGCTGGCATCTGACTTCTCCTGGTTTCAGAGTCTGGAACTTGAAGTTTTAAGTATCAGGCTTAAGAATTTCTAGTGAGGTCTTCTTTCCTAGCTTGCAGGCAGTAGTTGTCTGATATCCTATCATATCATAGGGGCTCTCTCTCTTGGTCTCATTTAATTTTACCATCCTCCACTGAATCCTACTTCCAAATATAGGGTTTTGGTACAATGAATTTTGGAGGACAGAGTTCAGTCTATACTATTGACTTTCTTTGAGTTCATTTCTGTCACTAACTTTCTACCTTATTTTTACATTCTTAGTATGGTACTTAATAAAAGGGTTTGTAACTAATTTTTGGATGACCTAGTGAACACATGAACGAATAAAGAAGAGACCAGAAATTCTTTCTTTCCAAGAAGCATACTAAATGATGCTGAATCATAACAGGATTACAGAAGAGAATTTATACCAGGTAAATTTTGCCTAAGAATTTACATTAGATAACTTACTTATAGGAGAGTTTCATCATAGAATTGGGTTTCTGAACAGTGGCAATAAGGACACATTGGAGGTTACATTGTTCATTACAGGAAGGTTAACAGCATCACTGCTATCTGCCCATAGGTCCAGTAGTTTCCATGCTGCACACCACCACATCCCTCAACCCAGTACTAATACTCAGTGAAAAGAATTTGTTTCAGATGTTGCCAAATATCAGTGAGCAGGGTGGATATGTGGGGCCCACAAATGTGAGTCCTGTTCCATCTTGACTTTGAGTGTTTGAGTTTAATTTTACTCTTTCGAAGTTATTGACAACAGGTGTGGCTACAAACAAGATATCCTGACCTAAAGTGTGGTTACTTGGTATTTTGGTCATTAAGATGACCCGTGGAGGTAGATTGGCTCCACCCTGACAAAAGGTCAGAGAATTCAAGCCCTTTCCTGCTCCTTCATTTTAAAACAGGAGGTCTGACATAGGAAGTGGCTGCCTACATGATACTTGGTCTAAGGTAAGGTGTATTTGTTGCATATTCTGCCCAAAGCATCAGAATGCTTAACTCAGGAAATAGTGGCTTGATATCTTAAGTATTGAAGCAAGTAGATGCTCTGATTGTCCTTTGTGTCGTGTTAAAGTAGTCTTTTGCCTTCTTCTCCCATTTTTGAACCAAGTTATATAAGCATATAGAAACCAAAGGGGAGTGGATTCCGTATTCACTGAGTTGCCAACCATGTACTATTCTATGTCTCTGTCTTTCTTTTGTATCTCTGTCTATTCTCCCTAACATTTCTAATCCACACACCCCTACCCTGGAATGTAAGGCTGAACCCTGACAGATCTTGTCACAAAGTGTGGCTTATGATACAGATAGGGTATCAATTTCAACTAAGAACATCTTACACAGATACTAGTCCAGACTACAGAGCAAACATTGGTGTATATCATACCTTGATTCTTCCCTGAGTTCCCAAGCTGTGACTCCCTCTCTCATCGGTACATGAATCACATGCACACACATGTAGCTTTCTTGTTCTGTCCAGTTTTGGTTACTTGTCTTTAAGGTACTCCTGTTTTGATCATTCTATTTATTCCAGGTCCAAAGAAGTGTCCACTTATGCTCCTATAGCCAATTAAATAAAGGTCAATTGAGGAAACAACAACTGTAGCATTTTCTTTGATTTTGCTATGAAGTTATGTAATACCCCAAAGTTTGCTTCTCAAATCTCTAACAAATTTTCTATCATCGGTGAAGCTCATCTGTACTGTTACTCAAAAGATCAATAGCTAGTGGGCTAATTGCTCTTATAGCATCTGCTCCATGTTGCACAGCTTTTCCTTGATTCACCAAACTCATTATCTAATTGAAGGCACCCTTCTATCCCATGACCCTTCCCAAATGTAGCTCCCTCTGTGGTTTGAGTCTTCCTTTGTGCCCCTACTTCCCCATTCTCTTGTCTCTTGCTCCTGAAAACTTGTTTATGTTTACTTCACTTTAAATCCAGAGACAAAAGTCTATTCCTTTCCCTAGTGGTTCTCATTCAGGGAAGAATTTGATACATTTGGCAAAATCTGGAGGCCTTTTGGGTTGTCTGAACTGAGGGAGGAGTGTTATTGGTGTCTTCTGGGTAGAAACCCAGAATGGTGGACAGAAGCAAAAGCAAGGCCTACACTTACAGGCCTTCCTCCTCCTCCTCTGACAAGACTTGCCACTCCATACATGGCCAGTACTTTGCCAAGAGTGTTGACCCCACAAGTTCCTGGGGAAACTGCATTGCCTTTGTTCTCTTGGCTTATAATTTCATGGCAGAACCACACACAGGTACAACTCTGATATCTCACTGCTCAGCCACACTCCTTACTGCCTCGTGATCTGAACTCTCTCCCACCAGTCCTCACACCAACCATTAAAAGAACTCTGATTGGTATGCAGTTTCTAAGGCTTCTGAAGTTTATCATAAGACCTCCTTATCTGGTTGCCTAGGAAATTAGAAGGATCAAAAGAGCAATTCTGGACTGGAGAGATGGCTCAGCAGTTAAGAACACTAGGTACTTCTCCAGAGGACCCGGGTTCAATTCCCAGCAAACGCATGGCAACTCACAAAAGAACAATTCAACTCAATGAAGTCAGTTCTTTATTTTGGAAAGGGAAAGATAGACGATAAGATACATAATACTCAGCATCAAAATCTAGGCCAGTGTTACGTGGATTTTCTTCCCTTTTGCTCCTGCCTGGGAACATTGGGCATTATGTTGAGGAATATTTGTGGTGATGATTGGAATAGTAAGAGGGGAAGTGCTCGAATCTAGTAGTAGAGGCTGAGAAGGCTGCTAATTACCCTGCAACTTCTCTTCTGTCTAGTGATTTGGCTTCCTTCCTTGGTCCTGTCCTACTTTTACCTCTCCCTCTCTTTTTGTTCCACTTCCTCCTTGTCTTATTTACCTTGCTGGTTTATCAACTCATTGTGCTCACGCGCGCGCACGTGTGTGTATGTAACATATACATATATTATCTTGCGCTGTTTTTTAAGACAGGGTTTCAAGACATAAACCACATGACACAATCTTATCTGCATTTCTGTGTGATGGTCAAATGTTTGCATAAAAAGTCAGGAAAGGATTCAGAGATGATAGTCCATACCTGAAATCCTAGTACTTGGGAGGTGAAAGGAAGATGATCAAGAATTTGAAGTCAGCGTGTAACATATGGTAAACCCTCATCTCAGAAACATCCCAATCAAGCAATCGTAAATAAAAGGAGCAGGAAAAGATGAGCTTCCAGATTGCTTCCAACTATCAGATCTTTGATCTGAAATGATAAATTCAGCAAATTGCTGATAAAACATTTTTTAATTCAGCAACAGTTTCAGTGAATGGCATTCTAAAATTGTTCTACTATGTTTCATATATTTACACACTTATAAATTTATATTTAAACATGCATATATTTTCATATTTACACACTTAAGATATGCACATGTTAAGCATATATACCTACCAATACTAAAATCCACAAGGATGCATATATTTGTGCATATATGCAAGCATAGATACTACTATTGTGGAAATCTGATCAAACCAGACTTGATTCCCAGATCAAATGTTTCCATGGAGGTGGTCTAAGTGAGTTAGGAGAAGTTAATCATGAAACACAATTCAACCTTAACAATGTGTCATCGATAATGACAATGTAATAAGAGGGAATTTAAGAAACAATCAGAAATTATGTGTTTTCCCCCATTAAGCACATGTTCAATTAACCAGTAAGCCTCGAAGCCATGCATACCTGATGATTATTTTATGTTACCTTGTGTTTCAAAAAGCGGGTTGCAAAAAGCTAGATTTACAGCATGGTGAAATCCCACACTGTTGCAATGCTCTCTTGGATTCAGCCATTTCATATTGAAATTTCACACACAATAATTGGTTGACCTTCACAGCTATGGCAGAAACTAATTAAAGCTGTAAGGCCGTGCTGGCAACGCTTTTGTGTGAAATGTGAAGTTTGGTGATAATGAAATGTGGAGTGCAGATGTTATTGTCTTGGATAGACTGTGCCCTTGGTTCACATTAATGAAGAACAGCAATTATTAAACAAAAAGTATTTTTACCCATTAATTATTTTGTGTTGTGATAGTAGCAATAAAAACACGGCCAAATCTCTCCCACCAGCTTCTCTTCAAAACAACTTCATGGAAGGTTGCCAGCGGACTACAGTATCATTAGATATCCCTTTTCAGTTTCTTTCCCCACTGATCTTAGACCTTTAAGGGTCTCCAGGGAGGATCTCGATGGGTTCAGAGAGCAAAGGAGAAAGGGCAGGCTAAAAATGGTCACCCATAAAGATTTTCAGACAGCTGGAGGATTAAATAAATGAAAGTTTTTGGAAATAACTTCACCTGCCAAACAGAGATGTCAGGAGAAACCCGAAGGCCTTCACACTGTTGGTGTGCAGCCGCCCTGGGTCACTGCCACTGCTGAGGTGCAAGCAGAGAAACAAACCAGGACCGTGCTGTTTCTGGGTTGTTAGGAGTCTGGGTTTCTGTTAACATGTCAGTATGGCTTGCAGAGCTTCCACTGTGTCAAATATTACAAATCACAGGTTTGCAACCACAATTGAAATAAAGAAATGCCACTGTGTGGTCAAGTTTCACTTTCATGGGCTAATTATCTAACCTGCTGCTCTTTATATCACCCTTCGCCAGCATTTTTTTTAAATAACCTTTTCTCTCTCTTATCTTTGGGTCATTTGATTTTCATTAATAGGTTAGAATGGGAGAAAGAGATACAAATCACTAAATTGAACAATTCCTTGTATCACTGTCTCTGACATCCATGTTCGCCATCTTGAGGATACATATAGCTACAATACTAGGTACTATATTATAGCATTGTCCAAAATGTGCAAACTACTGTAATCCAGTGTTGATGAGTATTGGAAACAGCTGAAGAATCCATGGACGATTGAGATAACAATCTGGATTGTTAACTGGATCACATCAGCTCAACTTGTGTGGGAAGTAAAGTTTATTTTCTTTGGAATAAGTGGCTTGATGGCCATTAATTTACCATTCAACTCAAGGCACACTGTATGATCATGGATCTACTATTCTGGGAAAGGCACATTGTATCATCATGGATTTACCATTCTAGGGAAGACACACAGTACAGTCACGGATATACCATTCTGGGAAGATATACAGCATAGTCATTGATCAACCATTCTAGGAAAGGCACACTGTATCATCATGAATCTACTATTGTAGGAAGGGTACATTGTGTTTGGGTGAAAGTTCCATGCCAAGCTCCCCCAATTCGGGAGTTGCCTGAGTTCAGACTCTGCCCCAAAGAAAGCCTGCCAAACGATGATCCATCCTAAGAGATGCTCAAGACCACTCCCACAGGGTATTTAAACAGCAACCCAGAGAACAAACATGTGCTTTTTCTGTCTTCCTTTTTCTGTCTTCCTTTTCCGGCTCTTCTCTGGGAGTGTGTGTGTGTGGGGGGGGGGGGTGTAAGGCTGGAAGGGCACCAAGGATCATTGGTATCCATTAAGCCTGGGCTTTTTCTAATTTGGTTTGTTTGGTCTGATTTGGCTTATTGCATTGGAGGAGAGGTTTAGTGGGGCGTAGAAACTTTTCATCTGGAGGTCCACGGTGGGGCAGTTTTTCTCACTGGTCTAGGACCACAAGGTGGGAAAATAGCCTCCCTTACACTGCTCTCCGCCAAGCTAAGATCTGCTAAGTTCCGAGTTCCAAGTCATTGCCTTAGAGACTCAGGGCCTCATGTGATTTTCGAGCTCTCCTGCAGAAGACATGACTGCGCCAGGTGCCTGACCTGACCAGGACAAAAGCCTGCCTTGTCCCTCTGGGATTCCTTTGTCAGGAGACATCTTGTTCAAGGAATTTTTCACACCCCTCTGCTTTTTTGACCCAATGTCTACCGTAGTGGACGCATTGTGCTAGGCTTTGAGTACAGGCATGGACTTGAAAAAAAACACTTATGGATCCAAGGCCTGATGCTCAAAAGCCCTTGGGCTGCATTTTGTAAAATCTTTTAAAATTGGCACTATCTGACACCTTAAGTCCCTTAATGCCTAAAAAAAAAATTTGTCAGCGTGAAAACAAGTGAACAAACCCCCCAAATGCCCATGATTTCTGGATGCTGTGCCCCTGCTCCCACTCCCCACCTCCTCCCCACTTCTCTTGGCTGTTTGCAGTTTGTCTGCATTTCTGACATGGGATCTGGTCACACTGGAATTCTCCCTACAATGGATCCATTCTCCCTGTCCTCCCACTCTAAGTTGCATGGGTGTTCCATCCTCACATTTCTGTTCTCCCTTTCAGCATCTGCTGATCTGGCCCTTAAGGGAATTACCTGTGTGCTTGCCTGGATTCTGCAGCCTACACCAGAATTTTAAGTTGGTCAGCTAGAGTCTGGGAGGTTTGGTTGGAAGCGTCACCTCAGCTTCTGGCATCCTTATATCTAAAGAGTCTGAAATGTTTGGGTGAAAGTTCAATTCCAAGCCCCCTCTCCCAGGATTGCCTCAGTTCAGACTCCACCCCCAAGAAAGCCCACTGAATGATGATCCGTCCTCAGAGATGCTCAAGTCCACTTCCACAGGGTATTTAGACAGCAATCAAGAGAACAAACATGTGGTTTTTCAGCCTTCCTTTCCTGGTTCCTCTCTGAGGGGCTACAAGTTCACCTGGGAGTGTTGGTGTCCATTAAACCCAGGCTTTTTCTAATTCGGTTTGCTTTGGTCTGATTTGGATTATTGCATCAGCAGTGAGGTTTATTGTGGCACAAAAATTTTTCATACCATATGGTCATATATCTGTCATTCTAGGACAGGCACACTGTATGATCATGGATCCTCCATTCTAGAGAAGGTGTGCTGTATGGTCATGGATCTACTGTTCTCTGGAAGGCATACAGTGTGATCATGGATCTCCCTTTCTAGGGAAAACATACAGTATAGATCTGCCATTCTAGGAAAGCACACAGTTTCATTACGGATCTACACTTCTAGGAAATGCTGTAGTTTTACCACACTTAAAACTGTATTTTCTGATGCCACTCATGTGTATATTTGTTCTTTACATAACAGCCTATGATAACAGAATATGTCTCCCTTGCTGGCTGTATATCGATAAACTGTCAGTAGAGGGCACTGGAGAGACACTGGACAAGGGAGGCTTTTCTTCCTGGTTCTGGTATGTCCTTTGCCTGTTCCTAAGATGAAAGGTGCTTAGAAACTGGTGGCACTTAGGACCTGTAGGTGCCCAGATACCAGTGACACTTAGGAATGGCTCCTTGTCCCAGCATCACCACCTTGTGTGGCTCCTCCAGTACATAGGAGAGCTTTACACAATTCTATCATTGCAAAACCCTGTGTGCCACCAAGTGACGCATGCTCCTGCCTGCTCCCAGGGATTGACTGGCAATCCTTGGGCCAGGAAAAACTTCACCACGTGATTCTCTTTGACGCTGCAGACATTGGTTGTTCACTATGTCTATTTCTATGCCTTACCCCTGGCCTGTAGGTGAGAATGCCTATTCCTAATGGATTACTCTTTCTCATCATTAATAATCCTCTCTGTTAAACTTTCCATGCTCAAACGATTGTAAGGTTTCTTCTTGATTGGAACCTGACTGACTACTGTCTTTCCTGCATTTAATGCTGCAGCTTATGAAAAATAGTAAATGAATTTCTTTTAAAGAAATGACTCATTGAGTTAAATACAGAAAGTTGTTGGACAAGGACTTATTGATTGTAGTGGAAAATTAAAAAGTATAATTGTGATCGTCAGTTTATATACATACATACACATATACATACATATATATGTATAAAACTGACAATCACAATATATATGCATGTATATACACACATACACACACATGTATATGTATAAGACTGACAATCACAATTATACCTATATCTATCTATCTATCTATCTATCTATCTATCTATCTATCTATCTATCTATCTATCTATCAAATGACCATGAATTAGAAAAGACTGCAGTGCACAGAATAAAGATGGAATGTACTGGAACTCTTACCTCTACCATCTTCTATGTAAAAAAGTAAATTAGAAAAGAAATGGAAAAACGTACAAAGGTGTTCATACAGACATGTTGTTCCATGAAGCACATTTAAAAAGGAACTCTGTAGTTAAATCTTTTGTGCTCACATTAAGCGTTCACACTAGAGTCACTCTAGTTAACAGAATGGGACACATGTGACGGCCTGGTGTTGCTCTTATCAGCACTCATCCAGAATACACATCCTGCGCATTTACTTGTGGCCAACTCCACAACATCAACACATTGTATAGATACAGAATCCTATGTCCTGCCCTCTTTTATAGCATAATTATCACGTCTTTGGTAAATGCATCATTAAAGAAATGTGATCAGTATCGGAGTGGATGCAGTTACATAGGACAATGAAAAGGTCGAGCTGGGTACATGAATGAGAGGAAGTTCAGTGGAAGGGTGTCCTTCAAGCAGAAACACGCACCACACAAGAGTAATATAATAACCCCGATGAAGTGTCTTGTATGCCGCTTCTATTCTGGCAATGTCTTGTTGACTAAGAGAAGGCAATATCAAATCTTTTCACTCCAGAACCTTGGGGAGAGAAAGCTCAGTTCTTACAAAGAAATGCTTCTTGATCCATTCTTGTGTTGATAGACCCAAAAGGAGCTCTTATTTTGATTTATACATCCTTGTTAGTGATGTCATTTCCCTGGTCTGGTCTGTAGGGATTCTGGATACACTTAGAAAAGCCTGTGAATAAGAAACAAAGCGCGCTAGAAAGAACTACATTTTCAGAAGGGGGGTCAAAAGCTACACCCAATGGAAATAAGCTGGAGAGAGAAAAAGTAAGCCCAGCAAACTCAGATGTGTGCTTTGGTTCCAGTGAGATCTGATTGTGAGTGAGTGGAAACAAACCAGAAAGAAAGTAAGATCTGAGTAGCTTTAGAACGTCCTTGCTTATTCTTTGCCAATTCCATATGTGTGTGTGTGTGTGTGTGTGTGTGTGTGTGTGTGTACACAAAGTATCTTGATATATACAATCCCAACTCCTTCCTCTTACTTCTCCCAAACTCCCTATACTTCTCTGTACTCACTTAATGTCCTTAGAAAAAAACATAACCAATTGAATCCAATTTATGCTGTCTGCCATGCGTGGGTGTGGAGTCATCCAACAGAGCATGAGCAATGTATCAGCCACCACATTCCAGAAGAAAAAAAGGCTTTGCTTCCCCCAACATCCATCAATAGTCAATAACTCTTCAGGTAGAGGTAGGGCCTCATGAGCATCTCCTTCATCCAGGAAGGAAGGTTCACTGGCTTAATCTTATGAAGACAAGTATGCAGGCAACCACAAATACAGAGATTTCTGATTGTATTAACTATTTCATGTCCCAAAGACAGCATCTTACAGAATTCTCGCCCATCCTCTGGTTCTTACATTTCTTCCGCTCCCTCTTTTAACTATGCTTCCCGAGCCTTTGGAGGGGTTGATACAGATGCCCTATTTATGGCTGAGCAATCTACAGCCACTTATTGTCAGCACTTTCATTAAACAGGAGTCTCTGCAATTGCCTGTTGCCTACTTTAAGAAGCTTCTCTGAGCCAGGTTGACAGTAACATTGATCTATGATGATGAAAACAAAAATTTAAAAGCAAGTCTTATAGGATGCCAATTTATTTATTTCACATTTTATTTACTTTCATTTTCGTGTTTATTACTGTTTGCCTTCATGGATGTCTGTACACCACATCTACGCAGTGCCCTTGGAAGTCGGAAGAGGGAACAAGAACCCCTGAGACTGAATAACAGTGGATCGTGAGCCACTGTGTAGGTGCTGGGAATTTAACCCAGGTCCTCTGGAAGAGTATCCAGTGCTCAGAACCACCTATTACTACCATCTATCCAACCACATTTCCATTTAGCATTGTTAACTGTAATTGGTTCCTCTTTAGGGCCTCTGACCTCACCAGCCATGAACCCTTTATTAAATTTTTACAGTACAAGGCATGAATTTAATTCCTCTCTGTGGAGCTGGCCTCAGATCCATTCATAAAGTTGTTGGTTCCTCCTGTAACAGCTATGCCACTATTATATGAGTGAGTACATTCTGCCTTCTGGTCATTTTACACAGAATCCACAGATGAGTAAGTCGTTTGATGACTTTTCTCCTCTAGTACCTCGCATGGTGCTTTCCAGCACTATGGAAACTAGCCATCATAGAGAAAGTTCCCTACTCCATTTCAGCCTGAGTTTTCTTTGAGAGAGGTCTGTACTTTTGTTTATTTTTTGGTGAATCTAGAAACACAACTTATGTAAGAGCCATACAGCAAAGCTAGAACATGTGGCCAGTTAAGATTTGCACACATTCAAGTGTAAATCCCAGGATACAAGCTACAGTAGAACAATTTTTAGCTAAACTAAACTAAACTAAAAGTGGGAAGAATCTAATGGATCACTGATGCTCTGGTGGTAGACAGGAGAGTTGTGGAAGGCATGGGTGATGACATTGAACCCTTCAATAGACCCAAGGGAGACAGAAGCTTGGCAGAAATCATATACCACGGGCAGTTACAGGAAAAGCTTTGAGGGGCACCAAAATGGGGTGGAGGATATATTAATTATTTTTAATGCACCAAGCTGACTAGATAAAAAAGGGAGGCCCTTATAACTGATAAAAAACTTGGTGAGTATGTCTGCGAGCCATTACGAACTAGGTTAGCATTTGAATTGGCAGCCTAAGCAGTCACTAACTTGAGCAGACATTTTCCAAAACATACAAGTCCAAAACAGAGAAATGGAGAAGAAAATGTGTTTTCTTTCTCTCTGTGTGTCTGCATCTCTCTCTCTCTCTCTCTCTCTCTCTCTCTCTCTCTCTCTCTCTCTGTGTGTGTGTGTGTGTGTGTGTGTGTTGGTTCGAATACCCACCTCTTGAGTTTTAACTAGGTCTTTGGATCACCTGTCCCTTGAGTTTGTGACTCTAAGCTATACACCAGTGTCAGGCCCAACAGCCACTTAGACCCAGATGGAGTTACATCATCAATTCTTGTCAGTCTTAGGTTTCCAGGTAGGAGATCATAGGTGACTGAATCACAGAACCAGCTGTCCTCGATCTTCAATCTTCAGATCCTGGGACTTCTTAGCCACTATAAGTACATGAGTAAATACCTTCATATATAATATATACCTTTAAATGTATCATTTTACAAAACTGTACACTATTGGTTTTTTTCTGAAAAATTTTACTTATTGCACAGGGAATTGTTTGATGTTCAATCCAAACACAAAAGCATAACAGATATGTGTGTGTACGTGTGTGTGCGCACATTTCTCTGTGTATGCATGTGCATGTATGTGCACATGTGTGCATGCATATGTGTGTGTGTGTGTGCGAGAGAGAGAGAGAGAGAGAGAGAGAGAGAGAGAGAGAGAGAGAAGAGACGTGATGAACATAAAACTAGATTTCTGTTAATTCAGGATGGGGAAAACTTCCCAAATTCATTTTATTGCACACCTTAAACTGTATTTTGTCATGTTTCTTAGAAAGGAAAATGCAGATTATCAGAAGACATACTGCAACTTTTAAATGAACTTTCATCTTAATCGCTCACATTAAATAATTTCATGTAATCACTGCTCTAATTTTTTTAAGAAGCCACACAGCATATAATAAAGTATGCAGCTATTAAATATCCAGGATGATTTAATTCTGAGTATCAGAGAAATTTATTATTTCCTATTGTTTATTCTTATTATTAATCAAGTATATTAAGTTTGTCAAATGGTTCCGAATAGAATGAGACAATTTATGACACACACATGTATATGTGTGTATCATAAATATTCTATATATAGAATTAAACTCTCTATAGTAACAGTATTTCCAAAGCCAAACACCTAGTTGTTTATGTCTTTAAGACTCATTATCCAAATAGTTTATGGTTTTGATGAAATTTTAATACCTATTTTTATGATTCAAAAGAGAGCTCAATAACCTGATTAAGCAATCTGAAAAATCATGTTAATAAACACACATATTCACAGGCATTAATAGTTTTCTTTTAAATGAGATGCAATATTAAAGGTTCTCATCCCGATCAATTCTAAAATACAGTTATATACTTCCTTTCTCTCTGACACTTAAAATAAACTGGCAATGAAAACCAGTTATTTTAATAATGCAGTGTGGTTATTTTACAGGTATGGCTTTTGATTTAGAGTCATAAATAAGATGCAAAGGAAGATCTCTGCTGACTCTCAGAAAGGCGTCCTGCAACTGTCTGGCATTTCTTGAGCCCTGTCTGACCTTACCTGGCCATCCTCTCTTACAGCCACTGGTCCTTTTGTGCTTGCATTAGCTACAAAAGATCTTTGAAAAGCTTCTAAAAGCATATTTATTATTTCCAAAGCCTCAGTATTTTAGGGTTATTTGCTTGCGCCCCAGGATTTAAAATGCTTTGACTCACAAACAAATGAGATGATCTGTGTTTCAAAGTCTCTACATAAAAATATATCTATGTTTCACTGACTATCACAGACACAAACATACTTGAACACGACTCAAAACTTATTTAATGTGAAACAAAAAGGTGCAAGAAGTATATTAAGTAGTACAGATAGAGAAGGACCAAGCTGGTGCTTACAATTAAGAGAAATTCTGTGCAAAAAAAAATTTTAAATAAGAAAATCCTATCAAAGATACCTTTTTATTATAGAAAATGTAGGAAGATTTTTTTTTTAATAAAAATTACCTGGGAGGACTTTGGAGTACTGTCATTGGAATGCAGATTCCAAGAAAGCCATTCAATGAAAGCTCTCAAATTCTGCCATCTCTTCTGTTTCTTGCCCTAGAAGAATGTTGGTCTACACCCTCTGGCTATAATCTATCATCTTATACTTGTATGACAGACAGATGAAGCAAATTTTGAGAATTTAGGCATCGAGCTTGAAAATTATATTTGAATTAGAAATTAGATGTTACGTCTTTCAGTTATTGAAGTCTATTTTTGTAAGAATACACATTTTCACATGTTCATGTAGGTGCACACACCTGTGTGCAAGAATGTACATATATGTGCATGCATGCATGTATGTATGTTCATTCATGTGTGTCCAAATGTATGTAAAAACCAGAAGTTCCCTATCAACTTTTGCTTAATTTTCTTGGGTTTTTTTTTTTTTGAGGGGATGCGGTGATGGTAAATGTTCATTTTTTTTCTCCACAAAATACAGTTTTTTCAAATATAAAGATCAAAATTATTTCACATTTTTACTAAACAAAGAAGCAAGTTGATCTTTGTCAAATGCTATAGATTCTGGGAGAAGACAACTCCATTATTTAAGTTATCATAATCCGATAAGGAGAGTGAGGGCTGGCAGGGGAAGAGCTGGAGAGGAGGCGACAAAGGAGAGTGCTATGCTAGACTACAGCGAATAAACTATTAAATGTGCCTCTCGTGCAGGTCACAAGTGTAGGCTAAGGCATAGTCGCTTGCATTTCCCTTCACATTTTATAAATGTACATAAGCAGGATTGTGTGTTTCTTTAATCTTTCAGCAGAGCGATGCTAGTGCTGCACACAGTTCGAAACATGGCCTTTTGATTCCATGGAGCAGAACAAAGACTCGGGTGAGGTGAAAGCAGGGCTGCTTGTCATTGAGATTTTATTCCCCAGCTCGAAAGCCAGCCCTGGCGGCAGATCTAGCTCAGCTGCACTAGTGTCCAATCCCATCATTATTTCTCTCTCTCTCTCTCTCTCTCTCTCTCTCTCTCTCTCTCTCTCTGTGTGTGTGTGTGTGTCTGTCTGTCTGTCTGTCTGTCTCTCTGTGTCTCTCTCTGTCTCTGTCTCTCTGTCTCTCTCTCTCTTTTCTTTCATGAACCCTGGAGCTCAACAATTGGCTAGAATGACTGGCCACAAAACTCCCAGGATCCCACCTCTCTAGTACTGGGATCTTAGGCACACACCACCACGCCCACTTTTCTCTGTGGCCCCAGGGGTTCAGCGAGCACTGGACACACTGAGCCTGTGGTGACCTCGACCTCTTGGTATTCCTGCTACATCTCCAGGCTCCATGAGTTGGTGTTCAATGGAACTGTGGTTCTGATTAGTTAACTCCCCAGAGAAACGGGGTCAATGAAACCTATGCTTACAAGTCCACTCATTAATCAGGACCGTGAACATTTTCAAATGCCTTTGAATTTAATCCTAAATGTTGTAGGTATGTTGCCAAAATTTTGAGTTGGTGAAGTTAACAGCTAAAAATTCCAGGAAAAGTGGAATTTGCAAGTCTGTTAGTATTAGATTTCTTTTCAAAATATGATATGCAATCTTTATGAGTTTCGGGAGTTCCTTTAAGCATATACACGATTCAATGCCTGTGCATTTATTCATCCACTTAGAGAGGTTTTCGCAGTGGTGTGAGCATGTCTGTACACAGAACAGCATGGAACCTTGCGTTAGCTCTGCTCTAGGGCTTCCCCACACAGGCTGATTGCCTCCATTAGCTTAACTAGTTCAAACACTTAGAAGCTCCAATTCACAAGCCTTCTTTCTTCAAGCAAATCGACATTCTGAGAATCAAGAGACAGTGTCTTCAGGAAGCTCTGCTGTGAAGCTGAATTTGGGGTAATTGACACCAATAACACAACAGCATTAAATCACTCATATTTTTATAGTAGATAAATGAGTCTGCTTATAAATACGCTCAAGGATAGCTTGTAGATGGCAGAAGAATTATGCTCTAACTTTAACAGCTAATAAATCTCTATTTAAGCAGGGGACCTCTAAAATTTAATTAGGCATATGAAAGCAGAGATCCTTCTGAGAGGGAAAATGTGCCAGTTCTCACAAGAAAAGACACGCACTTTGTGGGATATTTCAGGTTAAAATTTACTGGTCTGTTACTTTGTCTAAAGAAGGCTTTCTGATAGAGGAGTAAATACCTGGCTTTAAAAGATGTAACTGAGGTCAGCCAGATTTCCTGACATATCCTAGAAGGGAGAAGAAGAGGTTTATTTTGTGAACTTTGTGTCCATTATTTAGCTGAACCCATCACTGCTTCCTTTTTCTTTTTATCCCTTCTTCTTTTGTGAGTCATGGAAGGCCAACCCAGGCAGTCCCACTCGACAAACCCCTCCTCGGGGCATGTCTACTGGGAGGGAAAGCCACTCCTTCCATTATTTATAATTTATGCATCTCAATAGTTATTGTCTTTGAGTTCTGAAATCACCCAATAAAAGGCAGAAGCCTACAACTGTATAAACAAACTAAAATACATAATTGAGGGAAGGGGAGTGGTTAAAGAGCATTTGCTACTCTTGCAGAGGACCTGGTTTTGGTCCCCAGAACCCACACAGCAGTTAAGAACCACCTACATCTTTCTGACAGGAGCTTGGGATCATCTTCTGGCCTCCATAGGTACCAAGCATGCTGAATTTACAAGCAGTCAAACTTTCTGCTGAATATTGTTTATGTGGATAATATGTGTTATTTATGTGGATAACATTATTTATGTGTTGTTTATATAGATCATATTGTTTATGTGTTGTTTCTGTGGATCACATGGTTTATGTGTTGTTTATATGGATCACATTTCTGTGTTGTTTCTGTGGATCACATTGTTTTTATGTTTTTATGCGGATAGCATTGTTTTTGTGTTGTTTATCTAGATCACTGTTGCTGTCACCTGAGTCAGAGAAGCTTTCTTTGCAGAGGATGATGACAGAAGTGGAGTGTCACAAGAAGTCACTATTAAGTGCTAAGAATGAAACAGGACATCTGTATTAGTCCTTCCAAGTCCCAGAGACCATTATGAGAGAGGGGCAGAAAGAGTCTAAAAGGCAGAGGATACAGAAGAGCACCATTAAAATGCTGCCTTAAGGACAATGCTATCACAATCATGAACACATCACAACTGTGGCTACCTGCACACGATCTGGTCTCCCTCTAGCTTCTCTCTCTCTCTCTCTCTCTCTCTCTCTCTCTCTCTCTCTCTCTCTTTCTCTCTCTCTCTCTCGTTCGAAGGAAGAACACTAATAAATGAGGGTGAGGCAATTGTGAATATGATCTCAGTACATGCAATACATATATGTAATTATCAAAAATAAAAAACTTCTTTAAAAGCACTGACCACTCAAGATGTTCTAAATTGAGTGTACTTTCTTTATTTCCTTCTTGAGAAAAGGTGCTGGTAGAATAGAAAATTAATCCTGAGAAAGGCAGCAAGAAGTTTTAAAATACAGTTGTGTTCTTTTACCCTGATTCTCTTATGTAAATACAGGATTTGGTAGGCTCCCAAAAAGCAGACATTTAAGGTCTAACCTCTACTCTCGTGGAACCTGATCTAGTTAAGAAGATGAGACACACATGCTTGTAGCATTCAGTGACAGTTCAATTGCATTAGATGTAACCCAAGGCCAGATATACAGGGAAGCAAAGCGCAAGGGCAAATACTGAAGTGGGCATTGGTGTTTTGATCCAAATGTAATCAAGAATCAAAAATAATGCATTGGAAATTGAGCTTATATTGGACCAATTAAATTGTTCTTTTATTTACTCAAATTCCACTTGGTCTTTTTAAAAGATTTTACCTTATGCTATATAAAATATTTTTGAATTTAAAAAATAAACAAGGGGGATGCTCTCTTTTGTGAAATAATTGAGGCAGAGCTTCAAATGACTACAGAACATATTTTAACAAACAAATAAAAAGATGTTAGGAGATTTAATATTAATTTCTCTTTTCCAAATTATTGGTAGTAGAAAATTCTATCCTAGATTACAAAGAATTGGCAATAAATCCAGGACCTGTAACTATATCTGAAAGGCAGCACTGAACAATCTGGGATCAGATGCCTGTCTTGATCCTGCTACTAAGAGCTGGTTAAATGAACTTGAACAAGTTTGGGATATCAGCTGTTGGAAGTATATTGGAGGCCATGACCAAACTACCTCTAAACTTCCTTACAGTAGTGAGAGTCTATGAGATAGTCTAACTCTTTAAAAAGACAATATTATAAATTATAAATAAATTTAGCACAAATTTGAACCTTATTTCCATTAATGTGAGAAACGAATAATTCTGTTACAATAGAAATAGTTTCGACTTTCTTGGAAATTGTATTAGGTTGGATGCTACTGTTTCCCAAACCTAAGTACAGGCTTTTGGACTATTAGGAAATAATGGTATTTACTGACAACATTGAAGGGTGATATGACTCAGACCATGAATCAGAACATTTATGTTATAATCAAAGTTTCATTTTTTCACTGTAATCTCTAAACTTTTGAGGAGAGTTTCATGATATAGCTGCTAGTTACAATTGTAATGTCAGTTTAGTGGTTTGTGAAATATCATACATAAATTCAACCTCAGTCTATCATAATAGTTTCCTTTATGTTAAATTATCTCCCATAGATTTATTATTTCAGAGAGTGAGTTTAAGGTAGGTAATAGGGAAAAGTTTATGGTATATTGCTCTTTACCTGCTAACAAAATAAACCCTGAGAAATCTCAGTAAATAAACATAAAAATCATATGATACTGTCCATGAGTATATTGGTGAGGATTTTGTGCAAGGCTCAGAGAAATCTGCCAGTCTCTACTGTACATGGACTTGTCTAGAGTTAGACTAGCCTAGGGTTGTATATATGACCTCTCTCTCCATGTAGAGACTCAACTTTCAAGTGGCCTTTTCTCCCAGGTGACATATCTCTCCTCTGAGACAGCTTAAATCTCTTAGGATATCAATGGGACTCTGTGTTAATTTATTTCTTACCACTGTGACATATCTGGCACAAATATCTTAAAAGCAAGAATGATTTATTTTGACTCAGAGTATCAGAGATGTTAGTTCATGGCCTCTCAACTCTATTGCTGCTGTCCTAAGGCAAAACAAAACCTCATGGAGGCAAGAGAATGCTGGGGAATACTAGTACAACTGATGTGAGCAGGAGAAAGACCAAGAGGACCTAGGGAAGTTGTGTCCTTCATAGGTGTGATCGCTAACTCTTGGTGGTCAATTTGACTAAAACTGGAATGAGTGAGCTATACTCCAGAAATGGAGAGCAACTTGTGATATGGATGTTGAAGCAAGAAGACAACAAGCCTTTGATCCGGACCTTGAGCCTGGAAGGCACATCTTTAATCTAGACCTTGAGGCCTGAAGGAACAACTTTAATCCCACCAAGGAAAAGGCAGAGAGTGGTGGATCTCTGAGTTTGAGGCCTTCCAGGTCTACAGATCAAGTTCAAGGACAGACAAACTTAGGGAGGGAAGCAAAACAGAAAACTGGTGAAGATGTAATTAATAAGGGGGCCATGTTCCAGCCCCAGCAAGCAGTAGAATTTAGCGGCTTTGGAAAGTGGTTCTGGATTTGGAGTTAAGGGGAGAAGAAAGGAGTTGTGGAACAAAGCCGCTAAGGTCAGGTATAGATAGGCCATTGCTTGAAGCTGTGAAATTGAACCCTGTATTGCCTAGGAGAGCCCAAGATGCTAGTGTGTCACTGTGAGGGTGTGCTTTGAGGTCTCTTTTGCTCAAGCTTCCCTCAGTGTGACTCTCAGTCAACTTCCTGTTGCCTGCAAGCCAAGACATAGTCAGTACCACGTCTGCCTGCATGCTGCCATGCTTCCCACCATGATGATAATGGGATGAATCTCTGAAACTGTGAGTCACCCCAATTAAATGTTTTCTTTATAAGAGTTGTCATAGTCATGGTGTCTCCTCACAGCCATAAACACTCTAATGAAGACAGCAGGGATACTCAAAGTGACCCATCTCCTTTAAGTAGGCTTTGTCTATTAAATTTCCACAAGCTCCTGTTGAAGCCCCATGACTCCAACTGTCATTGTGTAGTTAGTATAAGTGCACAGAACTCCCATGGATAGTTCCATCCCTCTCTCTCTCTCCTTTCCTCTGTTGCCAAGGGCCATGTTTATACTCACCAAATCACAAAATAAAACAAAAAGATAAGAATTCCAGAAAGGGGTTTATGGGGAACAAGGGATTTGACCAGGGCAAGAGGAAAATGAGAGAGCATAGTGGCTAGGATAATTACAGTGTAAAGCTAATATTTTTAGTTCTAACTATCTCATGCTTTTTTGTTATTGTTTTGACTTTGGTAACAGTAAGGTTATCAAAAATAATTGATGTTGAAAGTAGAACATTTATTGAAGCTCTGTACCTTACATTCTGGTTAATTTAGGTGTGTATTATTTTTACTTATCTACAAGGTTTTAAACAAAAAGGTTTATAAAATTTATAAAATGTGTTATCTACATGGATGAAATTGTCAAAGAACAGACTTAATTTTAAAAATCTGAATGAAATTATTACTCTGTGCATCCCATTGATGATATCTAAGCCTTCATGGTTCAGCAAGTTTCTCAAAATGCCATTATCTGGTAACTCAGTCTCTGTCACATGAACCAATGAGGACATTTTATATGCAAATCACAGCAGGATTAAGATGCTACAACAGGCCAGATCAAAAACAACAGAAAATTATTTCTGTTGTATTTTATTCTCCAAAACAAGTCATTAGGCTAGAGCAGATCAAGGAGTGGGACAACAGACTTCATTTCTGTGGGAGGAACAGCAACGTCACTTGGTTATTGGTGAAGATCCAGAGAAGCATGGTTTATTTGGGGCCATTTTAAAGTGCCCCCCACATCTTAAATAAAGTTGCCCCTGTACACAATAAAGGGGGCATTCCTGTTTCAAGGATTTTGGCATCAAGGAAGACCTGTGTCTCTCTCTGTCTGTGAGTCTTTGTGCATTCCTGGGCATGGGATGAATGATTAGCATCATCCCTATTGTGGCTCTGTCCAGCTGGCACTGGTCTTTCCGTAGTAGAACATACTGATTCTATGAGTTAAAGAAAATGAAGGACATATCATATTGCCCAAATTCACATTAGTGTTTTGTCAAAACTTGATTGGGATTTGAGCCAAGATTTTTGACTCCAGATTCTCTGTTCTGCCTACCAAAGCTTTCTGGTGTACACTGGGAAGAAAATGAACGTGGTCAGTGAACGATCCAGTGTGGAGCCTCATCTAACTGTGTCACTTCAGAAAACTGCCTTCTTTTTCTGAGACAACTGTTGAGTATACTCATTGGAGAAGAATACTTTCTTGACTGTTTCCTAGGCAATTACCAAAGTTTAATTATGCCTGAGTAATTCCATTACTGAGCTCTGAACTTACATTTATTAGTTGTAGCGCACCATGCCCGTCTGTGCTCTATGAGCCACCATACAGTTTGTGAACCCGGGCAAGGGGCTGGAGATTGAAACACACAAAGACTCACAGACAGAGAGAGACACAGGTCTTCCTTGATGCCAAAATCCTTGAAACAGGAATGTCCCTTTTATTGTGTACAGGGGCAGCTTCTATAGGGATCCTTACCTGATAGCCATGCCCCAGCCAAACCCACCAGAAAGCACTCCCCTGTCATGAGGAACTCCTGAGGGTCTAGTGCTCAGAGCAGCTGCAAGCATTACAAGTTGTTTGCCAGAAATTCAGTGTCTGCGGGGTTCACAGCTCCCAACAATTAGTGGATGATTTCCCAGGAGTATAACTAGACCTCATAGTTTCAGCTTCTGGGAAAACTATCTGAAGAGACTTGGTAAAGGCACTGCAGTGGAGAGAGCATGGCCTGGCATCCATGTGACTACCATCTCTGAACTCAGTCTCTTCCCTGTTTTCCTTCTTCAAGTCTGACAGGAAAACAGTGATTACACTCAGTAAGAATGCAAAAGAACAATGAAAAGTATCAATAATGTTAAAAGTGCAGACAACTCATTATAGGACCTGCCATTATAGTACATTCATACAACAGTTCAAATCAGTGTATCAAACATTCTATATGAAAGAATTACAGAAAAAGCTGGTGTTCTTCACATTGTAACCGTATTATTGCATTATTTTTTCAAGTCCCTTACTGAACTCTGAATTCTAGTTGAACCTGAACCGACCGTCAAAGCTGTGGGCTATTTGATAATCCCCATGAAGATGACTAAAACATTTTCATGAAAGCCTTGCAGACTGAAGACATTTAATTTAGAATAGTTCTCATACCAGTAGAAAGAAGCAGATGTTCCCAGGCAAATGCACCCAGTTTAGTATACTTTACATTGGATTTAATAGACAGATGTTTTGACTATGACATGGCAAGACAAAAGATTTGAAATGGTGGATTGGAAAGGTTTTGTCCATAAAAGTAATTGTTCTTGCATTACAAAGTACAGGATTTACATGTGGAAAATGTAAGCTTATTGCAGCATCTCATGACGGATCATGTTACCACAAGCCATGGAGTTCACGAGGCATATAAGCAAGTCAGTTTGGAGAGGCCCCTTTAATAAGCATTACACGGGGAATGGCAGGGAATGATAGTCTCAAATCTAGAATCATTCTAGTTATGTAGTTAATCCTTGGTTATACACATTTGGAATTATGTGTGACCTTCTTCCCCATAAGAACATGACTTCTATGTTATTCCACAAGCTAAAAGCAATTTCTATGTGTTAATATGGTACATTTCTATGTGTAACAATTTCTATGTGTTAATACGGCAAAGGAATGGTCTATTTTATCCTCGTGGAAACTTCTAGGAAGAGGTCAGGAAAATGATGCAGAGAAAAGTCATCCGGCTAATAACTAGCAAAGGCAGAAAATATGTTGTGTGTTGTATTCTCCCTTCATCTTTCAGCTAGAGGGACTCACTTAAAGACCTTACAGTGCATAGGAAAGGGCCTGGTATGTACAATCAATGATTGTTAAAAAGAAAGTGGCACTCAATTCCAATGTCGAAGATAAATTACATTTAGATTACACACATGACAATGGATACAGAAATGGAACTAATTGCCTTGGGAGTTCTCCATGTTTATACTTCTTTTTTTTTAAATACATAACTTCATCTTTTCATCTGCTTTGAATAACATAGCTAAGTAAAGACAGAATCCTGGGTAGAAACAGAGGATCTTTTTTTTTTTTTTGATAAAATCCAGTTCCGTTGATCAGATGTATTTCTTATGGTGATCCACAGATGAACCAAATAGTTTGGCAACATTTCTGTGGTAATTGGAATGTTGGAAAAATTTGTTTCTCTGCAAGAAGTAGAGAAGGTGAGTGCATTCTTTTCAGTGTGGGTGCTCTTGACAAGGAGTGACTGATAGATTAAGCCAATCACAGCCTCCTTCAAGTACAAATTTAGATTTTATAAGTGAATACCAATATGAAAATTTCACTGTATTTTCTTGTTCAAAGGAATGTGGGGACTGGAGAGATAGCTCAGCAGTTAAGATTCATTATTGCTCTTCTAGTGGAACTGGGTCCAGTTCACAGCATCCTCATGTTGAGTCACATCTACAACTCCAGCCCCAAGAGATTCAGTTATTTTTCTGACCTCCTTAGGCTCCTGCACAACAAATTATACATACATGTACTTAAACATACACATATAATTAAATAAATATTTTTAATTAAAAAACTAACATGCAAAGGATAGAAGCAGGGCCTGGATAGGGCTCATGTTTCAAAAATGACCTGGGAGATTTTTAAAAATAAAAACATGTATAAACTCCTTCTACCCAACTTTAGAAGTTTTCAGACGGGTTAGAGGTAGAGACTTGAGTATTTTCTAATTCTGAGACAGTATCAGGACTCCTTTCTCTGTGTGTTGGAGAAGTGGTTAGCTGTTATTAGTGCCAATAGTATTTCATGCTTTTATTATAAGCAGCAATAATGGAGCAATACAACAGGCAAAGACAACTCAACCATGAAAGTGGCAAGGTAGCTAGCTAATTGACAGAAAAGAAAAAGCTACTGAAAGCAACCACCACAAGAAGAATAAGGGTGCTGGAAGCAGAGAACCAACCAGAGAGCTAAAACCAAAGAATTGAATGCTTTCAGGAGACAAAGAAGAGGAATTGTAGGCCTGCTTACCAGAAGAGTTCCAGAGAGTTGTTAGGGACAAGAGCTATAACACCAGCTACTGTTAAAAATGGAAATCTAGGAACCAACGACCTCTGCAGGACGAGCCTCTAGTCAGTGGCCTCCTTCTGGTACCGGGCCCAGATCAGCAACCTCTGTGGTGCTCAAGCAAGTCCATCCAGGGACATCCACAGAAGCAGGCCCAGGCTTGCAATCTGCATGGGACAAGCCCAGGCCAATGACCTCCAATGGAACAGGCCTAAGCCAGTAACCCCCTCAGAAGCAGGCCCAAGCATACAACCTCTTTGGGAAAAGGTCTGAATGACCTCTGGGAATGCCCAGTGACCTCTGGGGTGACTGGAACCATGGCTCCAATTCCACCGTGAGGAGCAACCACCTGAGCCTTGGATCCACTGGCACTTGGAAGAGTGATCACCAGAGACAAAGCTCCATCTACACTAGTCGGAGGAAAAGGTAGGTATGCAAGACAAGAACACACTCAACACCACAAAGAGCAACATGGCCACATTAAAAACTAGTAGCTCTACAACAGCAAGACTTGAACACCCCAATACAGAAGGAAAAGAAGAAAATGACCTAAAAATAACTTTAGGAGAATGATTGAAAACCTTAAAGAGGAAATGAAAAATTCTCTTAAAGAAATGGAGGAAAAAATTAGAAGATATCAACAAATACCTTTTAAAAGAAAGAAAGAGAGAAACAAAACAAAAAACAAGAAAAATCAATCAGGTGAAAGGCACAATTCAAGACTTGAAAATCAAAACAGAGACAATAAAGAAAACACAAACCAAGGGAATTCTGGAAATGGAAAATACGGGGAAATAATCAGGCACCACAAAGACAAGGATAAACAGCAGAATACAAGAAATAGAAGAGAGAATCGCGAACATTGAAGATACGATAGAGGAAATATGCTCAGCAGTCAAAGAAAATGTTAAATCTATCAAAAGGTTAACACAAAATATCCAGGAAATATGGATACCATGAAAAGACTAAACCTAAGAATAATAGAGATAAAATAAGAAGTTCATCTTAAAAAGCACAGAAAAAATATTCAACAAAATCATAGAAGAAAACTTTTCTTCTAAAAAAAGAACATGTTTATGAAAAGACAAGAAGCTTACAGAACACCAAATAGACTGGACCAAAAAAATGTGCCTTTGACACATAATAATCAAAACACTAAACATACAGAATAA